>NC_134975.1:0-94191 GCF_965638725.1 Aptenodytes patagonicus
GGAAGGGAAGGGAAGGGAAGGGAAGGGAAGGGAAGGGAATGTCGGGGAAGGGAAGGGAAGGGAAGGGAAATCAGGGAAAGTCAGGGAATGGAAGGTCAGGGAAGGCAAGGTCAGGGAAGGTCAAGGAAGGTCATGTAAGGTAAGGTCAAGGAAGGTCAGGTAAGGTCAAGGAAGGTCAGGTAAGGTCAAGGAAGGTCAGTGACGGGAAGGTCAGGGAAATTCAGGGAAGGGAAGGGAAGGGAAGGGAAGGCAAGGGAAGGGAAGGGAAGGGGAAGGGAAGGGAAGACCAAGGAAGGTCAGGGAAGGGAAGGGAATGGGGAAGTCGGGGAAATTCAGGGAAGGGAAGGGAAGGTCAGGGAAGGTCAAGGAAGGTCAGGTAAGGTCAAGGAAGGTCAGGGAAGCTCAAGGAACGTCAGTGACGGGAAGGGAAAGGAAGGGAAGGGAAGGGAAGGGAAGGGAAGGGAAGGGAAGGGAAGGGAAGGGAAGGGAAGGGAAGGGAAGGGAAGGGAAGGGAAGGGAAGGGAAGGGAAGGGAAGGGAAGGGAAGGGAAGGGAAGGGAAGGGAAGGGAAGGGAAGGGAAGGGAAGGGAAGGGAAGGGAAGGGAAGGGAAGGTCGGCGAAGTTTAGGGAAGGGAAGGGAAGGGAAGGGAAGGGAAGGGAAGGGAAGGGAAGGGAAGGGAAGGGAAGGGAAGGGAAGGGAAGGAAGGGAAGGGAAGGGAAGGGAAGGGAAGGGAAGCGAAGGGAAGGGAAGGCAAGGTCAGGGAAGGTCAAGGAAGGTCAGGTAAGGTCAAGGAAGGGTCAGTGACGGGAAGGTCAGGGAGGTCGGGGAAGTTCGGTAAAGTTCGAGTAAGGTCAGGGAAGGGAAGGGAAATAAGGGAAGGTCGGGGAAGGTCAGGGAAAACAAGGTCAGGGAAGGTCAGGAAAGGTCAAGGAAGGCCAAGGAAGGCGAGGTCAGGTCAAGGAAGGTCAGGTAAGGTCAAGGAAGGTCAGTGACGGGAAGGTCACGGAAGGTCGGGGAAGGTCAGGGACGGGAAGGGAAGGGAAGGGAAGGGAAGGGAAGGGAAGGGAAGGGAAGGGAAGGGAAGGGGAAGGGAAGGGAAGGGAAGGGAAGGGAAGGGAGGGAAGGGAAGGGAAGGGAAGGGAAGGGGAAGGCAAAGGAAGGTCAAGGAAGGGCAGTGACGGGAAGGTCTGGGAAGGTCGGGGAACGGAAGGGAAGGTTGGGGAAGGTCGGGAAAGGGAAGGGAAGGGAAGGGAACGTCAGGGAAGGGAAGGTCAGTGAAGGTCAAGGAAGGTCAGGGAAGGTCAAGGAAGGTCAGGGAAGGTCAAGGAAGGTCAGTGACAGGAAGGTCAGGGAAGGTCGGGGAAGGTCAGGGAAGGGAAGGGAATGGAAAGTCGGGGAAAGTCAGGGAAGGTAAGGTCAGGTAAGGTCAAGGTAGGTCAAGGAAGGTCAGGTAAGGTCAAGGAAGGTCAGGGAAGGTCAAGGAAGGTCAGTGACAGGAAGGTCGGGGAAGGTCGGGGAAGGGAAGGGAAGTCGGCGAAGGTTAGGGAAGGAAGGAAGGGAAGGGAAAGGGAAGGGAAGGGAAGGGAAAGGGAAGGGAAGGGAAAGGCAGGGAAGTAGGGAAGGAAGGTCAGGGCCGGAAGGGAAGGTCAGGAGGTCAGGTAGGCTAAGGTAGATCAAGGAAGGTCAGGTAAGGTCAAGGAAGGTCAGGTAAGGTCAAGGAAGGTCAGTGACGGGAAGGTCAGGGAAGGTCGGGGAAGGTCAGGGAATGGAAGGGAAGGCAAGGGAAGGGAAGGGAAGGGAAGGGAAGACCAAGGAAGGTCAGGGAAGGGAAGGGAATGGGAAGTCGGGGAAATTCAGGGAAATTCAGGGAAGGTCAGGGAAGGTCAGGGAAGGTCAAGGAAGGTCAGGTAAGGTCAAGGAAGGGTCAGGGAAGCTCAAGGAAGGTCAGTGACGGGAAGGGAGGGAAGGGAAGGGAAGGGAAGGGAAGGGAAGGGAAGGGAAGGGAAGGGAAGGGAAGGGAAGGGAAGGGAAGGGAAGGGAAGGGAAGGGAAGGGAAGGGAAGGAAGGGAAGGAAGGGAAGGGAAGGGAGGGAAGGGAAGGGAAAGTCAGGGAAGGGAAGGGAAGATCAGTGACAGGAGGTCAGGGAAGGTCGGGGAAGGTCAGGGAAGGCAAAATCAGGGAAGGGAAGGAAGGGAAGGTCAGGGAAGGTCAAGGAAAGTCAAGGAAGGTCAGGGAAGCTCAAGGAAGGTCAGTGACGGGAAGTTCGGGGAAGGTGCGGGAAGGTCGGGGAAGGTCAGGGAAGGGAAGGGAAGGGAAGGGAAGGGAAGGGAAGGAAGGGAAGGGAAGGGAAGGGAAGGGAAGGGAAGGGAAGGGAAGGGAAGGTCAAGGAAGGGCAGTGACGGCAACGTCGGGGAAGGGAAGGGAAGGGAAGGGAAGGGAAGGGAAGGGAAGGAAGGGAAGGGAAGGGAAGGGAAGGGAAGGGAAGGGAAGGGAAGGGAAGGGAAGGGAAGGGAAGGGAAGGGAAGGGAAGGGAAGGGAAGGGAAGGGAAAGGAAGGGAAAGTCAAGGAAGGTCAGTGACGGGAAGGTCAGGGAAGGTCGGGGAAGGTCAGGGAAGGCAAGATCAGGGAAGTGAAGGGAAGGGAAGGTCAGGGAAGGTCAAGGAAGGTCAGTGACGGGAAGGTCAGGAAGGTCGGGGAAGTTCGGAGAAGGGCGGGGAAGGTCAGGTAAGGGAAGGGAAGGTCAAGGAAGGTCAAGGAAGGTCAGGTAAGGTCAAGGAAGGTCAGGGAAGGTCAAGGAAGGTCAAGGAATGTCAGGTAAGGTAAAGGAAGGTCAGGGAAGCTCAAGGAAGGTCAGTGACGGGAAGGGAAGGGAAGGGAAGGGAAGGGAAGAAGAAGGGAAGGGAAGGGAAGCGAAGGGAAGGGAAGGGAAGGGAAGGGAAGGGAAGGGAAGGGAAGGGAAGGGAAGGGAAGGGAAGGGAAGGGAAGGGAAGGGAAGGGAAGGGAAGGGAAGGGAAGGGAAGGGAAGGGAAGGTCAAGGAAGGGCAGTGACGGAAAGGTATGGGAAGGTCGGGGAAGGGAAGGGAAAGTTGGGGAAGGTCAGGGAAGGGAAGGTTGGGGAAGGTCAGGGAAGGTCAGGGAAGGTCAGGGAAGGGAAGGGAAGGGAGGGAAGGGAAGGGAAGGGAAGGGAAGGGAAGGGAAGGGAAGGGAAGGTCAGTGACAGGAAGGTCGGGGAAGGTTCGGGGAAGGGAAGGGAAGGTCGGCGAAGTTTAGGGAAGGGAAGGGAAGGGAAGGGAAGGGAAGGGAAGGGAAGGGAAGGGAAGGGAAGGGAAGGGAAGGGAAGGGAAGGGAAGGGAAGGGAAGGGAAGGGAAGGGAAGGGAAGGGAAGGGAAGGGAAGGGAAGGGAAGCGAAGGGAAGGGAAGGCAAGGTCAGGGAAGGTCAAGGAAGGTCAGGTAAGGTCAAGGAAGGTCAGTGACGGGAAGGTCAGGGAGGTCGGGGGAAGTTCGGAAAAGTTCGGGGAAGGTCAGGGAAGGGAAGGGAAATAAGGGAAGGTCGGGGAAGGTCAGGGAACACAAGGTCAGGGAAGGTCAGGAAAGGTCAAGGAAGGCCAAGGAAGGCGAGGTCAGGTCAAGGAGGTCAGGTAAGGTCAAGGAAGGTCAGTGACGGGAAGGTCAGGGAAGGTCGGGGAAGGTCAGGGACGGGAAGGGAAGGAAGGGAAGGGAAGGGAAGGGAAGGGAAGGGAAGGGAAGGGAAGGGAAGGGAAGGGAAGGGAAGGTCAAGGAAGGGCAGTGACGGGAAGGTCTGTGAAGGTCGGGGAACGGAAGGGAAGGTTGGGGAAGGTCGGGAAAGGGAAGGGAAGGGAAGGGAAAGTCAGGGAAGGGAAGGTCAGTGAAGGTCAAGGAAGGTCAGGTAAGGTCAAGGAAGGTCAGGGAAGGTCAAGGAAGGTCAGTGACAGGAAGGTCAGGGAAGGTCGGGGAAGGTCAGGGAAGGGAAGGGAATGGAAGTCGGGGAAAGTCAGGGAAGGTAAGGTCAGGTAAGGTCAAGGTAGGTCAAGGAAGGTCAGGTAAGGTCAAGGAAGGTCAGGGAAGGTCAAGGAAGGTCAGTGACAGGAAGGTCGGGGAAGGTCGGGGAAGGAAGGGAAGGTCGGCGAAGGTTAGGGAAGGGAAGGAAGGGAAGGGAAGGGAAGGGAAGGGAAGGGAAGGGAATGGAAGGGAAGGGAAGGGAAAGGGAAGGGAAATCAGGGAAAGTCAGGGAATGGAAGGTCAGGGAAGACAAGGTCAGGGAAGGTCAAGGAAGGTCATGTAAGGTAAGGTCAAGGAAGGTCAGGTAAGGTCAAGGAAGGTCAGGTAAGGTCAAGGAAGGTCAGTGACGGGAAGGTCAGGGAAGGTCGGGGAAGGTCAGGGAATGGAAGGGAAGGCAAGGGAAGGGAAGGGAAGGGAAGGGAAGACCAAGGAAGGTCAGGGAAGGGAAGGGAATGGGAAGTCGGGGAAATTCAGGGAAGGGAAGGGAAGGTCAGGGAAGGTCAAGGAAGGTCAGGTAAGGTCAAGGAAGGTCAGGGAAGCTCAAGGAAGGTCAGTGACGGGAAGGGAAGGGAAGGGAAGGGAAGGGAAGGGAAGGGAAGGGAAGGGAAGGGAAGGGAAGGGAAGGGAAGGGAAGGGAGGGAAGGGAAGGGAAGGGAAGGGAAGGGAAGGGAAGGGAATGTCGGGGAGGGAAGGGAAGGGAAGGGAAATCAGGGAAAGTCAGGGAATGGAAGGTCAGGGAAGGCAAGGTCAGGGAAGGTCAAGGAAGGTCATGTAAGGTAAGGTCAAGGAAGGTCAGGTAAGGTCAAGGAAGGTCAGGTAAGGTCAAGGAAGGTCAGTGACGGGAAGGTCAGGGAAATTCAGGGAAGGGAAGGGAAGGGAAGGGAAGGCAAGGGAAGGGAAGGGAAGGGAGGGAAGGGAAGACCAAGGAAGGTCAGGGAAGGGAAGGGAATGGGAAGTCGGGGGAATTCAGGGAAGGGAAGGGAAGGTCAGGGAAGGTCAAGGAAGGTCAGGTAAGGTCAAGGAAGGTCAGGGAAGCTCAAGGAACGTCAGTGACGGGAAGGGAAAGGAAGGGAAGGGAAGGGAAGGGAAGGGAAGGGAAGGGAAGGGAAGGGAAGGGAAGGGAAGGGAAGGGAAGGGAAGGGAAGGGAAGGGAAGGGAAGGGAAGGGAAGGGGAAGGGAAGGGAAGGGAAGGGAAGGGAAGGGAAGGTCGGCGAAGTTTAGGGAAGGGAAGGGAAGGGAAGGGAAGGGAAGGGAAGGGAAGGGAAGGGAAGGGAAGGGAAGGGAAGGGAAGGGAAGGGAAGGGGAAGGGAAGGGAAGGGAAGGGAAGGGAAGGGAAGGCAAGGTCAGGGAAGGTCAAGGAAGGTCAGGTAAGGTCAAGGAAGGTCAGTGACGGGAAGGTCAGGGAGGTCGGGGAAGTTCGGTAAAGTTCGAGTAAGGTCAGGGAAGGGAAGGGAAATAAGGGAAGGTCGGGGAAGGTCAGGGAACACAAGGTCAGGGAAGGTCAGGAAAGGTCAAGGAAGGCCAAGGAAGGCGAGGTCAGGTCAAGGAAGGTCAGGTAAGGTCAAGGAAGGTCAGTGACGGGAAGGTCACGGAAGGTCGGGGAAGGTCAGGGACGGGAAGGGAAGGAAGGGAAGGGAAGGGAAGGGAAGGGAAGGGAAGGGAAGGGAAGGGAAGGGAAGGGAAGGGAAGGGAAGGGAAGGGAAGGGAAGGGAAGGGAAGGGAAGGGAAGGGAAGGCAAAGGAAGGTCAAGGAAGGGCAGTGACGGGAAGGTCTGGGGAAGGTCGGGGAACGGAAGGGAAGGTTGGGGAAGGTCGGGAAAGGGAAGGGAAGGGAAGGGAACGTCAGGGAAGGGAAGGTCAGTGAAGGTCAAGGAAAGGTCAGGGAAGGTCAAGGAAGGTCAGGGAAGGTCAAGGAAGGTCAGTGACAGGAAGGTCAGGGAAGGTCGGGGAAGGTCAGGGAAGGGAAGGGAATGGAAAGTCGGGGAAAGTCAGGAAGGTAAGGTCAGGTAAGGTCAAGGTAGGTCAAGGAAGGTCAGGTAAGGTCAAGGAAGGTCAGGGAAGGTCAAGGAAGGTCAGTGACAGGAAGGTCGGGGAAGGTCGGGGAAGGGAAGGGAAGGTCGGCGAAGGTTAGGGAAGGGAAGGGAAGGGAAGGGAAGGGAAGGGAAGGGAAGGGAAGGGAAGGGAAGGGAAGGGAAGGGATATCAGGGAAAGTCAGGGAATGGAAGGTCAGGGAAGACAAGGTCAGGGAAGGTCAAGGAAGGTCATGTAAGGTAAGGTCAAGGAAGGTCAGGTAAGGTCAAGGAAGGTCAGGTAAGGTCAAGGAAGGTCAGTGACGGGAAGGTCAGGGAAGGTCGGGGAAGGTCAGGGAATGGAAGGGAAGGCAAGGGAAGGGAAGGGAAGGGAAGGGAAGACCAAGGAAGGTCAGGGAAGGGAAGGGAATGGGAAGTCGGGGAAATTCAGGGAAGGTCAGGGAAGGTCAGGGAAGGTCAAGGAAGGTCAGGTAAGGTCAAGGAAGGTCAGGGAAGCTCAAGGAAGGTCAGTGACGGGAAGGGAAGGGAAGGGAAGGGAAGGGAAGGGAAGGGAAGGGAAGGGAAGGGAAGGGAAGGGAAGGGAAGGGAAGGGAAGGGAAGGGAAGGGAAGGGAAGGGAGGGAAGGGAAGGGAAGGGAAGGGAAGGGAAGGGAAGGGAAGGGAAGGGAAGGGAAGGGAAGGGAAGGGAAGGGAAAGTCAGGGAAGGGAAGGGAAGATCAGTGACAGGAAGGTCAGGGAAGGTCGGGGAAGGTCAGGGAAGGCAAAATCAGGGAAGGGAAGGGAAGGGAAGGTCAGGGAAGGTCAAGGAAGGTCAAGGAAGGTCAGGGAAGCTCAAGGAAGGTCAGTGACGGGAAGTTCGGGGAAGGTTGGGGAAGGTCGGGGAAGGTCAGGGAAGGGAAGGGAAGGGAAGGGAAGGGAGGGAAGGAAGGGAAGGGAAGGGAAGGGAAGGGGAAGGGGAAGGGAAGGGAAGGGAAGGGAAGGGAAGGGGAAGGGAAGGGAAGGGAAGGGAAGGGAAGGTCAAGGAAGGGCAGTGACCGCAACGTCGGGGAAGGGAAGGGAAGGGAAGGGAAGGGAAGGGAAGGGAAGGGAGGGAAGGGAAGGGAAGGGAAGGGAAGGGAAGGGAAGGGAAGGGAAGGGAAGGGAAGGGAAGGGAAGGGAAGGGAAGGGAAGGGAAGGGAAGGGAAGGGAAGGGAAAGGAAGGGAAAGTCAAGGAAGGTCAGTGACGGGAAGGTCAGGGAAGGTCGGGGAAGGTCAGGGAAGGCAAGATCAGGGAAGTGAAGGGAAGGGAAGGTCAGGGAAGGTCAAGGAAGGTCAGTGACGGGAAGGTCAGGGAAGGTCGGGGAAGTTCGGAGAAGGGCGGGGAAGGTCAGGTAAGGGAAGGGAAGGTCAAGGAAGGTCAAGGAAGGTCAGGTAAGGTCAAGGAAGGTCAGGGAAGGTCAAGGAAGGTCAAGGAAGGTCAGGTAAGGTCAAGGAAGGTCAGGGAAGCTCAAGGAAGGTCAGTGACGGGAAGGGAAGGGAAGGAAGGGAAGGGAAGGGAAGGGAAGGGAAGGGAAGGGAAGGGAAGGGAAGGGAAGGGAAGGGAAGGGAAGGAAGGTCAGGGAAGGGAAGGGAAGCGAAGGGAAGGGAAGGGAAGGGAAGGGAAGGGAAGGGAAGGGAAGGGAAGGGAAGGGAAGGGAAGGGAAGGGAAGGGAAGGGAAGGGAAGGGAAGGGAAGGGAAGGGAAGGGAAGGTCAAGGAAGGGCAGTGACGGAAAGGTCTGGGAAGGTCGGGGAAGGGAAGGGAAAGTTGGGGAAGGTCAGGGAAGGGAAGGTTGGGGAAGGTCAGGGAAGGTCAGGGAAGGTCAGGGAAGGTCAGGGAAGGAAGGGAAGGGAAGGGAAGGGAAGGGAAGGGAAGGGAAGGGAAGGGAAGGGAAGGGAAGGGAAGGGAAGGGAAGGTCAGTGACAGGAAGGTCGGGGAAGGTCGGGGAAGGGAAGGGAAGGTCGGCGAAGTTTAGGGAAGGGAAGGGAAGGGAAGGGAAGGGAAGGGAAGGGAAGGGAAGGGAAGGGAAGGGAAGGGAAGGGAAGGGAAGGGAAGGGAAGGGAAGGGAAGGGAAGGGAAGGGAAGGGAAGGGAATCGAAGGGAAGGGAAGGCAAGGTCAGGGAAGGTCAAGGAAGGTCAGGTAAGGTCAAGGAAGGTCAGTGACGGGAAGGTCAGGGGAGGTCGGGGAAGTTCGGAAAAGTTCGGGGAAGGTCAGGGAAGGGAAGGGAAATAAGGGAAGGTCGGGGAAGGTCAGGGAAACCCAAGGTCAGGGAAGGTCAGGAAAGGTCAAGGAAGGCCAAGGAAGGCGAGGTCAGGGTCAAGGAAGGTCAGGTAAGGTCAAGGAAGGTCAGTGACGGGAAGGTCAGGGAAGGTCGGGGAAGGTCAGGGACGGGAAGGGAAGGGAAGGGAAGGGAAGGGAAGGGAAGGGAAGGGAAGGGAAGGGAAGGGAAGGGAAGGTCAAGGAAGGGCAGTGACGGGAAGGTCTGGGAAGGTCGGGGAACGGAAGGGAAGGTTGGGGAAGGTCGGGAAAGGGGAAGGGAAGGGAAGGGAAAGTCAGGGAAGGGAAGGTCAGTGAAGGTCAAGGAAGGTCAGGTAAGGTCAAGGAAGGTCAGGGAAGGTCAAGGAAGGTCAGTGACAGGAAGGTCAGGGAAGGTCGGGGAAGGTCAGGGAAGGGAAGGGAATGGAAAGTCGGGGAAAGTCAGGGAAGGTAAGGTCAGGTAAGGTCAAGGTAGGTCAAGGAAGGTCAGGTAAAGGTCAAGGAAGGTCAGGGAAGGTCAAGGAAGGTCAGTGACAGGAAGGTCGGGGAAGGTCGGGGAAGGGAAGGGAAGGTCGGCGAAGGTTAGGGAAGGGAAGGGAAGGGAAGGGAAGGGAAGGGAAGGGAAGGGAAGGGAAGGGAAATCAGGGAAAGTCAGGGAATGGAAGGTCAGGGAAGACAAGGTCAGGGAAGGTCAAGGAAGGTCATGTAAAGGTAAGGTCAAGGAAGGTCAGGTAAGGTCAAGGAAGGTCAGGTAAGGTCAAGGAAGGTCAGTGACGGGAAGGTCAGGGAAGGTCGGGGAAGGTCAGGGAATGGAAGGGAAGGCAAGGGAAGGAAGGGAAGGGAAGGGAAGACCAAGGAAGGTCAGGGAAGGGAAGGGAATGGGAAGTCGGGGAAATTCAGGGAAGGGAAGGGAAGGTCAGGGAAGGTCAAGGAAGGTCAGGTAAGGTCAAGGAAGGTCAGGGAAGCTCAAGGAAGGTCAGTGACGGGAAGGGAAGGGAAGGGAAGGGAAGGGAAGGGAAGGGAAGGGAAGGGAAGGGAAGGGAAGGGAAGGGAAGGGAAGGGAAGGGAAGGGAAGGGAAGGGAAAGGGAAGGGAAGGGAAGGGAAGGGAAGGGAAGGAAGGAAGGGAAGGGAAGGGAAGGGAAGGGAAGGGATGATCAGTGACAGGAAGGTCAGGGAAGGTCGGGGAAGGTCAGGGAAGGCAAAATCAGGGAAGGGAAGGGAAGGGAAGGTCAGGGAAGGTCAAGGAAGGTCAAGGAAGGTCAGGGAAGCTCAAGGAAGGTCAGTGACGGGAAGTTCGGGGAAGGTTGGGGAAGGTCGGGGAAGGTCAGGGAAGGGAAGGGAAGGGAAGGGAAGGGAAGGGAAGGGAAGGAAGGGAAGGGAAGGGAAGGGAAGGGAAGGGAAGGGAAGGGAAGGGAAGGGAAGGTCAAGGAAGGGCAGTGACGGCAACGTCGGGGAAGGGAAGGGAAGGGAAGGGAAGGGAAGGGAAGGGAAGGGAAGGGAAGGGAAGGGAAGGGAAGGGAAGGGAAGGGAAGGGAAGGGAAGGGAAGGGAAGGGAAGGGAAGGGAAGGGAAGGGAAGGGAAGGGAAGGGAAAGGAAGGGAAAGTCAAGGAAGGTCAGTGACGGGAAGGTCAGGGAAGGTCGGGGAAGGTCAGGGAAGGCAAGATCAGGGAAGTGAAGGGAAGGGAAGGTCAGGGAAGGTCAAGGAAGGTCAGTGACGGGAAGGTCAGGGAAGGTCGGGGAAGTTCGGAGAAGGGCGGGGAAGGTCAGGTAAGGGAAGGGAAGGTCAAGGAAGGTCAAGGGAAGGTCAGGTAAGGTCAAGGAAGGTCAGGGAAGGTCAAGGAAGGTCAAGGAAGGTCAGGTAAGGTCAAGGAAGGTCAGGGAAGCTCAAGGAAGGTCAGTGACGGGAAGGGAAGGGAAGGGAAGGGAAGGGAAGGGAAGGGAAGGGAAGGGAAGGGAAGGGAAGGGAAGGGAAGGGAAGGGAAGGGAAGGGAAGGGAAGGGAAGGGAAGGGAAGGGAAGGGAAGGGAAGGGAAGGGAAGGGAAGGGAAGGTCAAGGAAGGGCAGTGACGGAAAGGTCTGGGAAGGTCGGGGAAGGGAAGGGAAAGTTGGGGAAGGTCAGGGAAGGGAAGGTTGGGGAAGGTCAGGGAAGGTCAGGGAAGGTCAGGGAAGGTCAGGGAAGGGAAGGGAAGGGAAGGGAAGGGAAGGGAAGGGAAGGGAAGGGAAGGGAAGGGAAATCAGGGAAGGTCAGGGAATGGAAGGTCAGGGAAGGCAGGGTCAGCGAAGGTCAAGGAAGGTCATGTAAGGTAAGGTCAAGGAAGGTCTGGTAAGGTCAAGGAAGGTCAGGTTAAGTCAAGGAAGGTCAGTGACGGGAAGGTCGGGGAAGGTCGGGAAGGTCGGGGAAGGGAAGGGAAGGGAAGGGAAGGGAAGGGAAGGGAAGGGAAGGGAAGGGAAGGGAAGGGAAGGGAAGGTCAAGGAAGGTCAGTGACGGGAAGGTCAGGGAGGTCGGGGAAGTTCGGAAAAGGTCGGGGAAGGTCAGGGAAGGGAAGGGAAATCAGGGAAGGTCGGGGAAGGTCAGGGAAGGCAAGGTCAGGGAAGGTCAGGAAAGGTCAAGGAAGGTCAAGGAAGGTCAGGTAAGGTCAAGGAAGGTCAGTGACGGGAAGGTCAGGGAGGTCGGTGAAGTTCGGAAAAGGTCGGGGAAGGTCAGGGAAGGGAAGGGAAGGGAAGGGAAGGGAAGGGAAGGGAAGGGAAGGGAAGGGAAGGGAAGACCAAGGAAGGTCAGGGAAGGGAAGCGAATGGGAAGTCGGGGAAATTCAGAGAAGGGAAGGGAAGGTCAGGGAAGGTCAAGGAAGGTCAGGTAAGGTCAAGGACGGTCAGGGAAGCTCAAGGAAGGTCAGTAACGGGAAGGGAAGGGAAGGGAAGGGAAGGGAAGGGAAGGGAAGGGAAGGGAAGGGAAGGGAAGGGAAGGGAAGGGAAGGGAAGGGAAGGGAAGGGAAGGGAAGGGAAGGGAAGGGAAGGGAAGGTCAAGGAAGGGCAGTGACGGCAACGTCGGGGAAGGGAAGGGAAGGGAAGGGAAGGGAAGGGAAGGGAAGGGAAGGGAAGGGAAGGGAAGGGAAGGGAAGGTCAAGGAAGGGCAGTGACGGCAACGTCGGGGAAGGGAAGGGAAGGGAAGGGAAGGGAAGGGAAGGGAAGGGAAGGGGAAGGGAAGGGAAGGGAAGGGAAGGGAAGGGAAGGGAAGGGAAGGGAAGGGAAGGGAAGGGAAGGGAAGGGAAGGGAAAGTCAAGGAAGGTCAGTGACAGGAATGTCAGGGAAGGTCGGGGAAGGTCAGGGAAGGGAAGGGAAATCAGGAAGGTCGGGGAAGGTCAGGGAAGGCCAGGTCAGGGAAGGTCAGGAAAGGTCAAGGAAGGCCAAGGAAGGTCAGGTAAGGTCAAGGAAGATCAGGTAAGGTCAAGGAAGGTCAGTGACGGGAAGGTCGGGGAAGGTTGGGGAAGGTCAGGGACGGGAAGGGAAGGGACGGGAAGGGAAGGGACGGGAAGGGAAGGGAAGGGAAGGGAAGGGGGAGGGAAGGGAAGGGAAGGGAAGGGAAGGGAAGGGAAGGGAAGGGAAGGGAAGGGAAGGGAAGGGAAGGGAAGGGAAGGGAAGGGAAGGGAAGGGAAGGGAAGGGAAGGGAAGGGAAGGGAAGGGAATGTCAAGGAAGGTCAGTGACAGGAAGGTCAGGGAAGGTCGGGGAAGGTCAGGGAAGGCAAAATCAGGGAAGGGAAGGGAAGGGAAGGGAAGGGAAGGGAAGGGAAGGTCAGGGAAGGTCAAGGAAGGCCAAGGAAGGTCAGGACAGCTCAAGGAAGGTCAGTGACGGGAAGGTCGGGGAAGGTTGGGGAAGGGAAGGGAAGGTCGGGGAAGGTCAGAGAAGGGATGGGAAGGGAAGGGAAGGGAAGGGAAGGGAAGGGAAGGGAAGGGAAGGGAAGGGAAGGGAAGGGAAGGGAAGGGAAGGGAAGGGAAGGGAAGGGAAGGGAAGGGAAGGGAAGGGAAGAGAAGGGAAGAGAAGGGAAGGTCAAGGAAGGTCAGTGACGGGGAAGGTCAGGGAGGTCGGGGAAGTTCGGAAAAGGTCGGGGAAGGTCAGGGAAGGGAAGGGAAATCAGGGAGGGTCGGGGAAGGTCAGGGAAGGCAAGGTCAGGGAAGGTCAGGAAAGGTCAAGGAAGGTCAAGGAAGGTCAGGTAAGGTCAAGGAAGGTCAGTGACGGGAAGGTCAGGGAGGTCGGTGAAGTTCGGAAAAGGTCGGGGAAGGTCAGGGAAGGGAAGGGAAGGGAAGGGAAGGGAAGGGAAGGGAAGGGAAGGGAAGGGAAGACCAAGGAAGGTCAGGGAAGGGAAGCGAATGGGAAGTCGGGAAATTCAGGGAAGGGAAGGGAAGGTCAGGGAAGGTCAAGGAAGGTCAGGTAAGGTCAAGGACGGTCAGGGAAGCTCAAGGGAAGGTCAGTAACGGGAAGGGAAGGGAAGGAAGGGAAGGGAAGGGAAGGGAAGGGAAGGGAAGGGAAGGGAAGGGAAGGGAAGGGAAGGGAAGGGAAGGGAAGGGAAGGGAAGGGAAGGTCAAGGAAGGGCAGTGACGGCAACGTCGGGGAAGGGAAGGGAAGGGAAGGGAAGGGAAGGGAAGGGAAGGGAAGGGAAGGGAAGGGAAGGGAAGGGAAGGGAAGGGAAGGGAAGGGAAGGGAAGGGAAGGGAAGGTCAAGGAAGGGCAGTGACGGCAACGTCGGGGAAGGGAAGGGAAGGGAAGGGAAGGGAAGGGAAGGGAAGGGAAGGGAAGGAAGGGAAGGGAAGGGAAGGAAGGGAAGGGAAGGGAAGGGAAGGGAAGGGAAGGGAAGGGAAGGGAAGGGAAAGTCAAGGAAGGTCAGGTAAGGTCAGTGACAGGAATGTCAGGGAAGGTCGGGGAAGGTCAGGGAAGGCAAGATCAGGGAAGAGAAGGGAAGGGAAGGTCAGGGAAGGTCAAGGAAGGGCAGTGACGGAAAGGTCTGGGAAGGTCGGGGAAGGGAAGGGAAGGTTGGGGAAGGTCAGGGAAGGGAAGGTTGGGGAACGTCAGGGAAGGGAAGGGAAGGGAAGGGAAGGGAAGGGAAGGGAAGGGAAGGGAAGGGAAGGGAAGGGAAGGGAAGGGAAGGGAAGGGAAGGGAAGGGAAATCAGGGAAGGTCAGGGAATGGAAGGTCAGGGAAGGCAAGGTCAGGGAAGGTCAAGGAAGGTCATGTAAGGTAAGGTCAAGGAAGGTCTGGTAAGGTCAAGGAAGGTCAGGTAAAGTCAAGGAAGGTCAGTGACGGGAAGGTCAGGGAAGTTCGGGGAAGGTCAGGGAAGGGAAGGGAAGGGAAGGGAAGGGAAGGGAAGGGAAGGGAAGGGAAGGGAAGGGAAGGGAAGGGAAGGGAAAGACCAAGGAAGGTCAGGGAAGGGAAGCGAATGGGAAGTCGGGGAAATTCAGGGAAGGAAGGGAAGGTCAGGGAAGGTCGGGGAAGTTCGGAAAACGTCGGGGAATGTCACGGAAGGGAAGGGAAGGGAAATCAGGGAAGGTCAGGGAATGGAAGTTCGGGGAAGGTCAGGGAAGGCAAGGTCAGGGAAGGTCAAGGAAGGTCATGTAAGGTAAGGTCAAGGAACGTCAGGTAAGGTCAAGGAAGGTCAGGTAAGGTCAAGGAAGGTCAGTGACGGGAAGGTCAGGGAGCTCGGGGAAGTTCGGAAAAGGTCGGGGAAGGTCAGGGAAGGGAAGGGAAATCAGGGAAGGTCGGGGAAGGTCAGGGAAGGCCAGGTCAGGGAAGGTCAGGAAAGGTCAAGGAAGGCCAAGGAAGGTCAGGTAAGGTCAAGGAAGGTCAGGTAAGGTCAAGGGAAGGTCAGTGACGGGAAGGTCGGGGAAGGTTGGGGAAGGTCAGGGACGGGAAGGGAAGGGAAGGGAAGGGAAGGGAAGGGAAGGGAAGGGAAGGGAAGGGAAGGGAAGGGAAGGGAAGGGAAGGAAGGGAAGGGAAGGGAAGGGGAGGGAAGGGAAGGGGAGGGGAGGGAAGGGAAGGGAAGGGAAGGGAAGGGAAGGGAAGGGAAGGGAAGGGAAGGGAAGGGAAGGGAAGGGAAGGGAAGGGAAGGGAAGGGAAGGGAAGGAAGGGAAGGGAAGGGAAGGGAAGGGAAGGGAAAGTCAAGGAAGGTCAGTGACAGGAAGGTCAGGGAAGGTCGGGGAAGGTCAGGGAAGGCAAAATCAGGGAAGGGAAGGGAAGGGAAGGGAAGGGAAGGGAAGGGAAGGTCAGGGAAGGTCAAGGAAGGCCAAGGGAAGGTCAGGGAAGCTCAAGGAAGGTCAGTGACGGGAAGGTCGGGGAAGGTTGGGGAAGGGAAGGGAAGGTCGGGGAAGGTCAGAGAAGGGATGGGAAGGGAAGGGAAGGGAAGGGAAGGGAAGGGAAGGGAAGGGAAGGGAAGGGAAGGGAAGGGAAGGGAAGGGAAGGGAAGGGAAGGGAAGGTCAAGGAAGGGCAGTGACGGCAATGTCGGGGAAGGGAAGGGAAGGGAAGGGAAGGGAAGGGAAGGGAAGGGAAAGGGAAGGGGAAGGGAAGGGAAGGGAAGGGAAGGGAAGGGAAGGGAAGGGAAGGGAAGGGAAGGTCAAGGAAGGGCAGTGACGGCAACGTCGGGGAAGATAAGGGAAGGGAAGGGAAGGGAAGGGAAGGGAAGGGAAGGGAAGGGAAGGGAAGGGAAGGGAAGGGAAGGGAAGGGAAGGGAAGGGAAGGGAAGGGAAGGGAAGGGAAAGTCAGGTAAGGTCAGTGACAGGAATGTCAGGGAAGGTCGGGGAAGGTCAGGGAAGGCAAGATCAGGGAAGTGAAGGGAAGGGAAGGTCAGGGAAGGTCAAGGATGGTCAGTGACGGGAAGGTCAGGGAAGGTCGGGGAAGTTCGGGGAAGGTCGGGGAAGGTCAGGGAAGGGAAGGGAAGGTCAAGGAAGGTCAAGGAAGGTCAGGTAAGGTCATGGAAGGTCAGGGAAGGTCAAGGAAGGTCAGTGACAGGAAGGTCGGGGAAGGTCGGGGAATGGAAGGGAAGGTCGGGGAAGGTCAGGGAAGGTCAGGGAAGGGAAGGGAAGGGAAGGGAAGGGAAGGGAAGGGAAGGGAAGGGAAGGGAAGGGAAGGGAAGGGAAGAGAAGGGAAGGGAAGGGAAGGGAAGGGAAGGGAAGGGAAGGGAAGGGAAGGGAAGGTGAAGGGAAGAGCAGTGACGGCAAGGTCTGGGAAGGTTGGGGGGAAGGGAAGGGAAGGTTGGGGAAGGGAAGGGAAGGGAAGGGAAGGGAAGGGAAGGGAAGGGAAGGGAAGGGAAGGGAAGGGAAGGGAAGGGGAAGGGAAGGGAAGGGAAGGGAAGGGAAGGGAAGGGAAGGGAAGACCAAGGAAGGTCAGGGAAGGGAAGCGAATGGGAAGTCGGGGAAATTCAGGGAAGGGAAGGGAAGGTCAGGGAAGGTCAAGGAAGGTCAGGTAAGGTCAAGGACGGTCAGGGAAGCTCAAGTAAGGTCAGTAACGGGAAGGGAAGGGAAGGGAAGGGAAGGGAAGGGACGGGAAGGGAAGGGAAGGGAAGGGAAGGGAAGGGAAGGGAAGGGAAGGGAAGGGAAGGGAAGCGAAGGGAAGGGAAGGGAAGGGAAGGTCAAGGAAGGTCAGTGACGGGAAGGTCAGGGAGGTCGGGGAAGTTCGGAAAAGGTCGGGGAAGGTCAGGGAAGGGAAGGGAAATCAGGGAAGGTCGGGGAAGGTCAGGGAAGGCAAGGTCAGGGAAGGTCAGGAAAGGTCAAGGAAGGTCAAGGAAGGTCAGGTAAGGTCAAGGAAGGTCAGTGACGGGAAGGTCAGGGAGGTCGGGGAAGTTCGGAAAAGGTCGGGGAAGGTCAGGGAAGGGAAGGGAAATAAGGGAAGGTCGGGGAAGGTCAGGGAAGGCAAGGTCAGGGAAGGTCAGGAAAGGTCAAGGAAGGCCAAGGAAGGTCAGGTAAGGTCAAGGAAGGTCAGGTAAGGTCAAGGAAGGTCAGTGACGGGAAGGTAAGGGAAGGTCGGGGAAGGTCAGGGACGGGAAGGGAAGGGAAGGGAAGGGAAGGGAAGGGAAGGGAAGGGAAGGGAAGGGAAGGGAAGGGAAGGGAAGGGAAGGGAAGGGAAATCAGGGAAAGTCAGGGAATGGAAGGTCAGGGAAGGCAAGGTCAGGGAAGGTCAAGGAAGGTCAGGTAAGGTCAAGGAAGGTCAGGTAAGGTCAAGGAAGGTCAGTGACGGGAACGTCAGGGAAGGTCGGGGAAGGTCAGGGAAGGGAAAGGGAAGGCAAGGGAAGGGAAGGGAAGGGAAGGGAAGGGAAGGGAAGGGAAGGGAAGGGAAGGGAAGGGAAGGGAAGGGAAGGGAAGGGAGGGGAAGGGAGGGAAGGGAAGGGAAGGGAAGGGAAGGGAAGGGAAGGGAAGGGAAGGGAAGGGAAGGGAAGGGAAGGGAAGGGAAGGGAAGGGAAGGGAAGGGAAGGGAAGGAAGGGAAGGGAAGGAAGGGAAGGGAAGGAAGGGAAGGGAAGGGAAGGGAAGGGAAGGGAAGGGAAGGGAAGGGAAGGGAAGGGAAGGGAAGGGAGGGAAGGGAAGGGAAGGGAAGGGAAGGGAAGGGAAGGGAAGGGAAGGGAAGGGAAGGGAAGGGAAGGGAAAGTCAGGGAAGGGAAGGGAAGGGAAGGGAAAGTCAAGGAAGGTCAGTGACAGGAAGGTCAGGGAAGGTATGGGAAGGTCAGGGAAGGCAAAATCAGGGAAGGGAAGGGAAGGGGAAGGTCAGGGAAGGTCAAGGAAGGTCAAGGAAGGTCAGGGAAGCTCAAGGAAGGTCAGCGACGGGAAGTTCGGGGAAGGTTGGGGAAGGGAAGGGAAGGTCGGGGAAGGTCAGGGAAGGGAAGGGAAGGGAAGGGAAGGGAAGGGAAGGGAAGGGAAGGGACGGGAATGTCAAGGAAGGGCAGTGACGGCAACGTCGGGGAAGGGAAGGGAAGGGAAGGGAAGGGAAGGGAAGGGAAGGGAAGGGAAGGGAAGGGAAGGGAAGGGAAGGGAAGGGAAGGGAAGGGAAGGGAAGGGAAGGGAAGGGAAGGGAAGGGAAGGGAAGGGAAGGGAAGGGAAGGGAAGGGAAGGGAAGGGAAGGGAAGGGAAGGGAAGGGAAAGTCAAGGAAGGTCAGTGACAGGAAGGTCAGGGAAGGTCGGGGAAGGTCAGGGAAGGCAAGATCAGGGAAGTGAAGGGAAGGGAAGGTCAGGGAAGGTCAAGGAAGGTCAGTGACGGGAAGGTCAGGGAAGGTAGGGGAAGGTCAAGGAAGGTCAAGGAAGGTCAGGTAAGGTCAAGGAAGGTCAGGGAATGTCAAGGAAGGTCAAGGAAGGTCAGGTAAGGTCAAGGAAGGTCAGGGAAGCTCAAGGAAGGTCAGTGACGGGAAGGGAAGGGAAGGGAAGGGAAGGGAAGGGAAGGGAAGGGAACGGAAGGGAAGGGAAGGGAAGGGAAGGGAAGGGAAGGGAAGGGAAGGGAAGGGAAGGGAGGGAAGGGAAGGGAAGGGAAAGTCAGGGAAGGGAAGGGAAGGTAAGGGAAGGTCAAGGAAGGTCAAGGAAGGTCAGGGAAGGTCAAGGAAGGTCAGGGAAGGTCAAGGCAGGTCAGTGACAGGAAGGTCGGGGAAGGTCGGGGAAGGGAAGGGAATGGGAAGTCGGGGAAATTCAGGGAAGGGAAGGGAAGGTCAGGGAAGGTCAAGGAAGGTCAGGTAAGGTCAAGGAAGGTCAGGGAAGCTCAAGGAACGTCAGTGACGGGAAGGGAAGGGAAGGGAAGGGAAGGGAAGGGAAGGGAAGGGAAGGGAAGGGAAGGGAAGGGAAGGGAAGGGAAGGGAAGGGAAGGGAAGGGAAGGGAAGGGAAGGTCAAGGAAGGTCAGTGACAGGAAGGTCGGGGAAGGTCGGGGAAGGGAAGGGAAGGTCGGCGAAGTTTAGGGAAGGGAAGGGAAGGGAAGGGAAGGGAAGGGAAGGGAAGGGAAGGGAAGGGAAGGGAAGGGAAGGGAAGGGAAGGGAAGGGAAGGGAAGGGAAGGGAAGACCAAGGAAGGTCAGGGAAGGGAAGGGAATGGGAAGTCGGGGAAATTCAGGGAAGGGAAGGGAAGGTCAGGGAAGGTCAAGGAAGGTCAGGTAAGGTCAAGGAAGGTCAGGGAAGCTCAAGGAACGTCAGTGACGGGAAGGGAAGGGAAGGGAAGGGAAGGAAGGGAAGGGAAGGGAAGGGAAGGTCAAGGAAGGTCAGTGACAGGAAGGTCGGGGAAGGTCGGGGAAGGGAAGGGAAGGTCGGCGAAGTTTAGGGAAGGGAAGGGGAAGGGAAGGGAAGGGAAGGGAAGGGAAGGGAAGGGAAGGGAAGGGAAGGGAAGGGAAGGGAAGGGAAGGGAAGGGAAGGGAAGGTCAAGGAAGGTCAGGTAAGGTCAAGGAAGGTCAGTGACGGGAAGGTCAGGGAGGTCGGGGAAGTTCGGAAAAGTTCGGGGAAGGTCAGGGAAGGGAAGGGAATAAGGGAAGGTCGGGGAAGGTCAGGGAACACAAGGTCAGGGAAGGTCAGGAAAGGTCAAGGAAGGCCAAGGAAGGCGAGGTCAGGTCAAGGAAGGTCAGGTAAGGTCAAGGAAGGTCAGTGACGGGAAGGTCAGGGAAGGTCGGGGAAGGTCAGGGACGGGAAGGGAAGGGAAGGGAAGGGGAAGGGAAGGGAAGGGAAGGGAAGGGAAGGGAAGGGAAGGGAAGGCAAAGGAAGGTCAAGGAAGGGCAGTGACGGGAAGGTCTGGGAAGGTCGGGGAACGGAAGGGAAGGTTGGGGAAGGTCGGGAAAGGGAAGGGAAGGGAAGGGAAAGTCAGGGAAGGGAAGGTCAGTGAAGGTCAAGGAAGGTCAGGTAAGGTCAAGGAAGGTCAGGGAAGGTCAAGGAAGGTCAGTGACAGGAAGGTAAGGGAAGGTCGGGGAAGGTCAGGGAAGGGAAGGGAATGGAAAGTCGGGGAAAGTCAGGGAAGGTAAGGTCAGGTAAGGTCAAGGTAGGTCAAGGAAGGTCAGGTAAGGTCAAGGGAAGGTCAGGTAAGGTCAAGGAAGGTCAGTGACGGGAAGGTCAGGGAAGGTCGGGGAAGGGAAGGGAAGGGAAGGGGAAGGCAAGGGAAGGGAAGGGAAGGGAAGGGAAGACCAAGGAAGGTCAGGGAAGGGAAGGGAATGGGAAGTCGGGGAAATTCAGGGAAGGGAAGGGAAGGTCAGGGAAGGTCAAGGAAGGTCAGGTAAGGTCAAGGAAGGTCAGGGAAGCTCAAGGAAGGTCAGTGACGGGAAGGGAAGGGAAGGGAAGGGAAGGGAAGGGAAGGGAAGGGAAGGGAAGGGAAGGGAAGGGAAGGGAAGGGAAGGGAAGGGAAGGGAAGGGAAGGGAAGGGAAGGGAAGGGAAGGGAAGGGAAGGGAAGGGAAGGGAAGGGAAAGGAAGGTTAAGGAAGGGCAGTGACGGGAAGGTCTGGGAAGGTCGGGGAACGGAAGGAAGGTTGGGGAAGGTCGGGAAAGGGAAGGGAAGGGAAGGGAAAGTCAGGGAAGGGAAGGTCAGTGAAGGTCAAGGAAGGTCAGGTAAGGTCAAGGAAGGTCAGGGAAGGTCAAGGAAGGTCAGGTAAGGTCAAGGAAGGTCAGTGACAGGAAGGTCAGGAAAGGTCGGGGAAGGTCAAGGAAGGCAAGATCAGGGAAGGGAAGGGAAGGGAAGGTCAGGGAAGGGAAGCGAATGGAAAGTCCGGGAAAGTCAGGGAAGGTAAGGTCAGGGAAGGTCAAGGAATGTCAAGGAAGGTCAGGTAAGGTCAAGGAAGGTCAGGGAAGGTCAAGGAAGGTCAGTGACAGGAAGGTCGGGGAAGGTCGGGGAAGGGAAGGGAAGTTCGGCGAAGGTTAGGGAAGGGAAGGGAAGGGAAGGGAAGGGAAGGGAAGGGAAGGGAAGGGAAGGGAAGGGAAGGGAAGGGAAGGGAAGGGAAGGGAATGTCGGGGAAGGGAAGGGAAGGGAAATCAGGGAAAGTCAGGGAATGGAAGGTCAGGGAAGGCAAGGTCAGGGAAGGTCAAGGAAGGTCATGTAAGGTAAGGTCAAGGAAGGTCAGGTAAGGTCAAGGAAGGTCAGGTAAGGTCAAGGAAGGTCAGTGACGGGAAGGTCAGGGAAGGTCGGGGAAGGTCAGGGAAGGGAAGGGAAGGCCAGGGAAGGGAAGGGAAGGGAAGGGAAGACCAAGGAAGGTCAGGGAAGGGAAGGGAATGGGAAGTCGGGGAAATTCAGGGAAGGGAAGGGAAGGTAAGGGAAGGTCAAGGAAGGTCAGGTAAGGTCAAGGAAGGTCAGGGAAGCTCAAGGAAGGTCAGTGATGGGAAGGGAAGGGAAGGGAAGGGAAGGGAAGGGAAGGGAAGGGAAGGGAAGGGAAGGGAAGGGAAGGGAAGGGAAGAGAAGGGAAGGGAGGGAAGGGAAGGGAAGGGAAGGGAAGGGAAGGGAAGGGAAGGGAAGGGAAGGGAAGGGAAGGGAAGGGAAGGGAAGGGAAGGGAAGGGAAGGGAAGGGAAAGTCAGGGAAGGGAAGGGAAGATCAGTGACAGGAAGGTCAGGGAAGGTCGGGGAAGGTCAGGGAAGGCAAAATCAGGGAAGGGAAGGGAAGGGAAGGTCAGGGAAGGTCAAGGAAGGTCAAGGAAGGTCAGGGAAGCTCAAGGAAGGTCAGTGACGGGAAGTTCGGGGAAGGTTGGGGAAGGTCGGGGAAGGTCAGGGAAGGGAAGGGAAGGGAAGGGAAGGGAAGGGAAGGAAGGGAAGGGAAGGGAAGGGAAGGGAAGGGAAGGGAAGGGAAGGGAAGGGAAGGGAAGGGAAGGGAAGGGGAAGGGAAGGGAAGGAAGGGAAGGGAAGGGAAGGCAAAGGAAGGTCAAGGAAGGGCAGTGACGGGAAGGTCTGGGAAGGTCGGGGAACGGAAGGGAAGGTTGGGGAAGGTCGGGAAAGGGAAGGGAAGGGAAGGGAAGGGAAGGGAAGGGAAGGGAAGGGAAGGGAAGGGAAGGGAAGGGAAGGGAAGGGAAGGGAAGGGAAATCAGGGAAGGTCAGGGAATGGAAGGTCAGGGAAGGCAAGGTCAGGGAAGGTCAAGGAAGGTCATGTAAGGTAAGGTCAAGGAAGTTCTGGTAAGGTCAAGGAAGGTCAGGTAAAGTCAAGGAAGGTCAGTGACGGGAAGGTCAGGGAAGTTCGGGGAAGGTCAGGGAAGGGAAGGGAAGGGAAGGGAAGGGAAGGGAAGGGAAGGGAAGGGAAGGGAAGGGAAGGGAAGGGAAGGGAAGACCAAGGAAGGTCAGGGAAGGGAAGCGAATGGGAAGTCGGGGAAATTCAGGGAAGGGAAGGGAAGGTCAGGGAAGGTCGGGGAAGTTCGGAAAACGTCGGGGAATGTCACGGAAGGGAAGGGAAGGGAAATCAGGGAAGGTCAGGGAATGGAAGTTCGGGGAAGGTCAGGGAAGGCAAGGTCAGGGAAGGTCAAGGAAGGTCATGTAAGGTAAGGTCAAGGAACGTCAGGTAAGGTCAAGGAAGGTCAGGTAAGGTCAAGGAAGGTCAGTGACGGGAAGGTCAGGGAGCTCGGGGAAGTTCGGAAAAGGTCGGGGAAGGTCAGGGAAGGGAAGGGAAATCAGGGAAGGTCGGGGAAGGTCAGGGAAGGCCAGGTCAGGGAAGGTCAGGAAAGGTCAAGGAAGGCCAAGGAAGGTCAGGTAAGGTCAAGGAAGGTCAGGTAAGGTCAAGGAAGGTCAGTGACGGGAAGGTCGGGGAAGGTTGGGGAAGGTCAGGGACGGGAAGGGAAGGGAAGGGAAGGGAAGGGAAGGGAAGGGAAGGGAAGGGAAGGGAAGGGAAGGGAAGGGAAGGGAAGGGAAGGGAAGGGAAGGGGAGGGAAGGGAAGGGGAGGGGAGGGAAGGGAAGGGAAGGGAAGGGAAGGGAAGGGAAGGGAAGGGAAGGGAAGGGAAGGGAAGGGAAGGGAAGGGAAGGGAAGGGAAGGGAAGGGAAGGGAAGGGAAGGGAAGGGAAGGGAAGGGAAGGGAAGGGAAGGGAAGGGAAGGGAAGGGAAGGGAAGGGAAGGGAAGGGAAGGGAAGGGAAGGGAAGGGAAGGGAAAGTCAAGGAAGGTCAGTGACAGGAAGGTCAGGGAAGGTCGGGGAAGGTCAGGGAAGGCAAAATCAGGGAAGGGAAGGGAAGGGAAGGGAAGGGAAGGGAAGGGAAGGTCAGGGAAGGTCAAGGAAGGCCAAGGAAGGTCAGGGAAGCTCAAGGAAGGTCAGTGACGGGAAGGTCGGGGAAGGTTGGGGAAGGGAAGGGAAGGTCGGGGAAGGTCAGAGAAGGGATGGGAAGGGAAGGGAAGGGAAGGGAAGGGAAGGGAAGGGAAGGGAAGGGAAGGGAAGGGAAGGGAAGGGAAGGGAAGGGAAGGGAAGGGAAGGGAAGGTCAAGGAAGGGCAGTGACGGCAATGTCGGGGAAGGGAAGGGAAGGGAAGGGAAGGGAAGGGAAGGGAAGGGAAGGGAAGGGAAGGGAAGGGAAGGGAAGGGAAGGGAAGGGAAGGGAAGGGAAGGGAAGGGAAGGGAAGGGAAGGGAAGGGAAGGTCAAGGAAGGGCAGTGACGGCAACGTCGGGGAAGATAAGGGAAGGGAAGGGAAGGGAAGGGAAGGGAAGGGAAGGGAAGGGAAGGGAAGGGAAGGGAAGGGAAGGGAAGGGAAGGGAAGGGAAGGGAAGGGAAGGGAAGGGAAGGGAAGGGAAGGGAAAGTCAGGTAAGGTCAGTGACAGGAATGTCAGGGAAGGTCGGGGAAGGTCAGGGAAGGCAAGATCAGGGAAGTGAAGGGAAGGGAAGGTCAGGGAAGGTCAAGGATGGTCAGTGACGGGAAGGTCAGGGAAGGTCGGGGAAGTTCGGGGAAGGTCGGGGAAGGTCAGGGAAGGGAAGGGAAGGTCAAGGAAGGTCAAGGAAGGTCAGGTAAGGTCATGGAAGGTCAGGGAAGGTCAAGGAAGGTCAGTGACAGGAAGGTCGGGGAAGGTCGGGGAATGGAAGGGAAGGTCGGGGAAGGTCAGGGAAGGTCAGGGAAGGGAAGGGAAGGGAAGGGAAGGGAAGGGAAGGGAAGGGAAGGGAAGGGAAGGGAAGGGAAGGGAAGAGAAGGGAAGGGAAGGGAAGGGAAGGGAAGGGAAGGGAAGGGAAGGGAAGGGAAGGTGAAGGAAGAGCAGTGACGGCAAGGTCTGGGAAGGTTAGGGAAGGGAAGGGAAGGTTGGGGAAGGGAAGGGAAGGGAAGGGAAGGGAAGGGAAGGGAAGGGAAGGGAAGGGAAGGGAAGGGAAGGGAAGGGAAGGGAAGGGAAGGGAAGGGAAGGGAAGACCAAGGAAGGTCAGGGAAGGGAAGCGAATGGGAAGTCGGGGAAATTCAGGGAAGGGAAGGGAAGGTCAGGGAAGGTCAAGGAAGGTCAGGTAAGGTCAAGGACGGTCAGGGAAGCTCAAGTAAGGTCAGTAACGGGAAGGGAAGGGAAGGGAAGGGAAGGGAAGGGACGGGAAGGGAAGGGAAGGGAAGGGAAGGGAAGGGAAGGGAAGGGAAGGGAAGGGAAGGGAAGGGAAGGGAAGCGAAGGGAAGGGAAGGGAAGGGAAGGTCAAGGAAGGTCAGTGACGGGAAGGTCAGGGAGGTCGGGGAAGTTCGGAAAAGGTCGGGGAAGGTCAGGGAAGGGAAGGGAAATCAGGGAAGGTCGGGGAAGGTCAGGGAAGGCAAGGTCAGGGAAGGTCAGGAAAGGTCAAGGAAGGTCAAGGAAGGTCAGGTAAGGTCAAGGAAGGTCAGTGACGGGAAGGTCAGGGAGGTCGGGGAAGTTCGGAAAAGGTCGGGGAAG
Organism: Aptenodytes patagonicus; assembly: GCF_965638725.1. Lineage (NCBI taxonomy): Eukaryota > Metazoa > Chordata > Aves > Sphenisciformes > Spheniscidae > Aptenodytes > Aptenodytes patagonicus. The sequence continues at coordinate 24,089 of NC_134975.1, forward strand.
GTCAGGGAAGGGAAGGGAAATAAGGGAAGGTCGGGGAAGGTCAGGGAAGGCAAGGTCAGGGAAGGTCAGGAAAGGTCAAGGAAGGCCAAGGAAGGTCAGGTAAGGTCAAGGAAGGTCAGGTAAGGTCAAGGAAGGTCAGTGACGGGAAGGTAAGGGAAGGTCGGGGAAGGTCAGGGACGGGAAGGGAAGGGAAGGGAAGGGAAGGGAAGGGAAGGGAAGGGAAGGGAAGGGAAGGGAAGGGAAATCAGGGAAAGTCAGGGAATGGAAGGTCAGGGAAGGCAAGGTCAGGGAAGGTCAAGGAAGGTCAGGTAAGGTCAAGGAAGGTCAGGTAAGGTCAAGGAAGGTCAGTGACGGGAACGTCAGGGAAGGTCGGGGAAGGTCAGGGAAGGGAAGGGAAGGCAAGGGAAGGGAAGGGAAGGGAAGGGAAGGGAAGGGAAGGGAAGGGAAGGGAAGGGAAGGGAAGGGAAGGGAGGGGAAGGGAGGGGAAGGGAAGGGAAGGGAAGGGAAGGGAAGGGAAGGGAAGGGAAGGGAAGGGAAGGGAAGGGAAGGGAAGGGAAGGGAAGGGAAGGGAAGGGAAGGGAAGGGAAGGGAAGGGAAGGGAAGGGAAGGGAAGGAAGGGAAGGGAAGGGAAGGGAAGGGAAGGGAAGGGAAGGGAAGGGAAGGGAAGGGAAGGGAAGGGAAGGGAAGGGAAGGGAAGGGAAGGGAAGGGAAGGGAAGGGAAGGGAAGGGAAGGGAAGGGAAAGTCAGGGAAGGGAAGGGAAGGGAAGGGAAAGTCAAGGAAGGTCAGTGACAGGAAGGTCAGGGAAGGTATGGGAAGGTCAGGGAAGGCAAAATCAGGGAAGGGAAGGGAAGGGAAGGTCAGGGAAGGTCAAGGAAGGTCAAGGAAGGTCAGGGAAGCTCAAGGAAGGTCAGCGACGGGAAGTTCGGGGAAGGTTGGGGAAGGGAAGGGAAGGTCGGGGAAGGTCAGGGAAGGGAAGGGAAGGGAAGGGAAGGGAAGGGAAGGGAAGGGAAGGGAAGGGACGGGAATGTCAAGGAAGGGCAGTGACGGCAACGTCGGGGAAGGGAAGGGAAGGGAAGGGAAGGGAAGGGAAGGGAAGGGAAGGGAAGGGAAGGGAAGGGAAGGGAAGGGAAGGGAAGGGAAGGGAAGGGAAGGGAAGGGAAGGGAAGGGAAGGGAAGGGAAGGGAAGGGAAGGGAAGGGAAGGGAAGGGAAGGGAAGGGAAGGGAAGGGAAGGGAAGGGAAGGGAAAGTCAAGGAAGGTCAGTGACAGGAAGGTCAGGGAAGGTCGGGGAAGGTCAGGGAAGGCAAGATCAGGGAAGTGAAGGGAAGGGAAGGTCAGGGAAGGTCAAGGAAGGTCAGTGACGGGAAGGTCAGGGAAGGTAGGGGAAGGTCAAGGAAGGTCAAGGAAGGTCAGGTAAGGTCAAGGAAGGTCAGGGAATGTCAAGGAAGGTCAAGGAAGGTCAGGTAAGGTCAAGGAAGGTCAGGGAAGCTCAAGGAAGGTCAGTGACGGGAAGGGAAGGGAAGGGAAGGGAAGGGAAGGGAAGGGAAGGGAAGGGAAGGGAAGGGAAGGGAAGGGAAGGGAAGGGAAGGGAAGGGAAGGGAAGGGAAGGGAAGGGAAGGGAAGGGAAGGGAAGGGAAAGTCAGGGAAGGGAAGGGAAGGTAAGGGAAGGTCAAGGAAGGTCAAGGAAGGTCAGGGAAGGTCAAGGAAGGTCAGGGAAGGTCAAGGCAGGTCAGTGACAGGAAGGTCGGGGAAGGTCGGGGAAGGGAAGGGAATGGGAAGTCGGGGAAATTCAGGGAAGGGAAGGGAAGGTCAGGGAAGGTCAAGGAAGGTCAGGTAAGGTCAAGGAAGGTCAGGAAGCTCAAGGAACGTCAGTGACGGGAAGGGAAGGGAAGGGAAGGGAAGGGAAGGGAAGGGAAGGGAAGGGAAGGGAAGGGAAGGGAAGGGAAGGGAAGGGAAGGGAAGGGAAGGGAAGGTCAAGGAAGGTCAGTGACAGGAAGGTCGGGGAAGGTCGGGGAAGGGAAGGGAAGGTCGGCGAAGTTTAGGGAAGGGAAGGGAAGGGAAGGGAAGGGAAGGGAAGGGAAGGGAAGGGAAGGGAAGGGAAGGGAAGGGAAGGGAAGGGAAGGGAAGGGAAGGGAAGGGAAGGGAAGACCAAGGAAGGTCAGGGAAGGGAAGGGAATGGGAAGTCGGGGAAATTCAGGGAAGGGAAGGGAAGGTCAGGGAAGGTCAAGGAAGGTCAGGTAAGGTCAAGGAAGGTCAGGGAAGCTCAAGGAACGTCAGTGACGGGAAGGGAAGGGAAGGGAAGGGAAGGGAAGGGAAGGGAAGGGAAGGGAAGGTCAAGGAAGGTCAGTGACAGGAAGGTCGGGGAAGGTCGGGGAAGGGAAGGGAAGGTCGGCGAAGTTTAGGGAAGGGAAGGGAAGGGAAGGGAAGGGAAGGGAAGGGAAGGGAAGGGAAGGGAAGGGAAGGGAAGGGAAGGGAAGGGAAGGGAAGGGAAGGGAAGGGAAGGGAAGGGAAGGGAAGGGAAGGAAGGTCAAGGAAGGTCAGTGACGGGAAGGTCAGGGAGGTCGGGGAAGTTCGGAAAAGTTCGGGGAAGGTCAGGGAAGGGAAGGGAAATAAGGGAAGGTCGGGGAAGGTCAGGGAACACAAGGTCAGGGAAGGTCAGGAAAGGTCAAGGAAGGCCAAGGAAGGCGAGGTCAGGTCAAGGAAGGTCAGGTAAGGTCAAGGAAGGTCAGTGACGGGAAGGTCAGGGAAGGTCGGGGAAGGTCAGGGACGGGAAGGGAAGGGAAGGGAAGGGAAGGGAAGGGAAGGGAAGGGAAGGGAAGGGAAGGGAAGGGAAGGGAAGGCAAAGGAAGGTCAAGGAAGGGCAGTGACGGGAAGGTCTGGGAAGGTCGGGGAACGGAAGGGAAGGTTGGGGAAGGTCGGGAAAGGGAAGGGAAGGGAAGGGAAAGTCAGGGAAGGGAAGGTCAGTGAAGGTCAAGGAAGGTCAGGTAAGGTCAAGGAAGGTCAGGGAAGGTCAAGGAAGGTCAGTGACAGGAAGGTAAGGGAAGGTCGGGGAAGGTCAGGGAAGGGAAGGGAATGGAAAGTCGGGGAAAGTCAGGGAAGGTAAGGTCAGGTAAGGTCAAGGTAGGTCAAGGAAGGTCAGGTAAGGTCAAGGAAGGTCAGGTAAGGTCAAGGAAGGTCAGTGACGGGAAGGTCAGGGAAGGTCGGGGAAGGGAAGGGAAGGGAAGGGAAGGCAAGGGAAGGGAAGGGAAGGGAAGGGAAGACCAAGGAAGGTCAGGGAAGGGAAGGGAATGGGAAGTCGGGGAAATTCAGGGAAGGGAAGGGAAGGTCAGGGGAAGGTCAAGGAAGGTCAGGTAAGGTCAAGGAAGGTCAGGGAAGCTCAAGGAAGGTCAGTGACGGGAAGGGAAGGGAAGGGAAGGGAAGGGAAGGGAAGGGAAGGGAAGGGAAGGGAAGGAAGGGAAGGGAAGGGAAGGAAGGGAAGGGAAGGGAAGGGAAGGGAAGGGAAGGGAAGGGAAGGGAAGGGAAGGGAAAGGAAGGTTAAGGAAGGGCAGTGACGGGAAGGTCTGGGAAGGTCGGGGAACGGAAGGGAAGGTTGGGGAAGGTCGGGAAAGGGAAGGGAAGGGAAGGGAAAGTCAGGGAAGGGAAGGTCAGTGAAGGTCAAGGAAGGTCAGGTAAGGTCAAGGAAGGTCAGGGAAGGTCAAGGAAGGTCAGGTAAGGTCAAGGAAGGTCAGTGACAGGAAGGTCAGGAAAGGTCGGGGAAGGTCAAGGAAGGCAAGATCAGGGAAGGGAAGGGAAGGGAAGGTCAGGGAAGGGAAGCGAATGGAAAGTCCGGGAAAGTCAGGGAAGGTAAGGTCAGGGAAGGTCAAGGAATGTCAAGGAAGGTCAGGTAAGGTCAAGGAAGGTCAGGGAAGGTCAAGGAAGGTCAGTGACAGGAAGGTCGGGGAAGGTCGGGGAAGGGAAGGGAAGTTCGGCGAAGGTTAGGGAAGGGAAGGGAAGGGAAGGGAAGGGAGGGAAGGGAAGGGAAGGAAGGAAGGAAGGGAAGGGAAGGGAATGTCGGGGAAGGGAAGGGAAGGGAAATCAGGGAAAGTCAGGGAATGGAAGGTCAGGGAAGGCAAGGGCAAGGTCAGGGAAGGTCAAGGAAGGTCATGTAAGGTAAGGTCAAGGAAGGTCAGGTAAGGTCAAGGAAGGTCAGGTAAGGTCAAGGAAGGTCAGTGACGGGAAGGTCAGGGAAGGTCGGGGAAGGTCAGGGAAGGGAAGGGAAGGCCAGGGAAGGGAAGGGAAGGGAAGGGAAGACCAAGGAAGGTCAGGGAAGGGAAGGGAATGGGAAGTCGGGGAAATTCAGGGAAGGGAAGGGAAGGTAAGGGAAGGTCAAGGAAGGTCAGGTAAGGTCAAGGAAGGTCAGGGAAGCTCAAGGAAGGTCAGTGATGGGAAGGGAAGGGAAGGGAAGGGAAGGGAAGGGAAGGGAAGGGAAGGGAAGGGAAGGGAAGGGAAGGGAAGGGAAGGGAAGGGAAGAGAAGGGAAGGGAAGGGAAGGGAAGGGAAGGGAAGGGAAGGGAAGGGAAGGGAAGGGAAGGGAAGGGAAGGGAAGGGAAGGGAAGGGAAGGGAAGGGAAGGGAAGGGAAGGGAAGGGAAGGGAAGGGAAGGGAAGGGAAGGGAAAGTCAGGGAAGGGAAGGGAAGATCAGTGACAGGAAGGTCAGGGAAGGTCGGGGAAGGTCAGGGAAGGCAAAATCAGGGAAGGGAAGGGAAGGGAAGGTCAGGGAAGGTCAAGGAAGGTCAAGGAAGGTCAGGGAAGCTCAAGGAAGGTCAGTGACGGGAAGTTCGGGGAAGGTTGGGGAAGGTCGGGGAAGGTCAGGGAAGGGAAGGGAAGGGAAGGGAAGGGAAGGGAAGGAAGGGAAGGGAAGGGAAGGGAAGGGAAGGGAAGGGAAGGGAAGGGAAGGGAAGGGAAGGGAAGGGAAGGGAAGGGAAGGGAAGGGAAGGGAAGGGAAGGGATGGGAAGGGAAGGGAAGGGAAGGGAAGGTCAAGGAAGGGCAGTGACGGCAACGTCGGGGAAGGGAAGGGAAGGGAAGGGAAGGGAAGGGAAGGGAAGGGAAGGGAAGGGAAGGGAAGGGAAGGGAAGGGAAGGGAAGGGAAGGGAAGGGAAGGGAAGGGAAGGGAAGGGAAGGGAAGGGAAGGGAAAGTCAAGGAAGGTCAGTGACGGGAAGGTCAGGGAAGGTCGGGGAAGGTCAGGGAAGGCAAGATCAGGGAAGTGAAGGGAAGGGAAGGTCAGGGAAGGTCAAGGAAGGTCAGTGACGGGAAGGTCAGGGAAGGTCGGGGAAGTTCGGAGAAGGGCGGGGAAGGTCAGGTAAGGGAAGGGAAGGTCAAGGAATGTCAAGGAAGGTCAGGTAAGGTCAAGGAAGGTCAGGGAAGGTCAAGGAAGGTCAAGGAAGGTCAGGTAAGGTCAAGGAAGGTCAGGGAAGCTCAAGGAAGGTCAGTGACGGGAAGGGAAGGGAAGGGAAGGGAAGGGAAGGGAAGGGAAGGGAAGGGAAGGGAAGGGAAGGGAAGGGAAGGTCAGTGACGGGAAGGTCAGGGAGGTCGGGGAAGTTCGGAAAAGGTCGGGGAAGGTCAGGGAAGGGAAGGGAAATCAGGGAAGGTCGGGGAAGGTCAGGGAAGGCAAGGTCAGGGAAGGTCAGGAAAGGTCAAGGAAGGTCAAGGAAGGTCAGGTAAGGTCAAGGAAGGTCAGTGACGGGAAGCTCAGGGAGGTCGGTGAAGTTCGGAAAAGGTCGGGGAAGGTCAGGGAAGGGAAGGGAAGGGAAGGGAAGGGAAGGGAAGGGAAGGGAAGGGAAGGGAAGGGAAGACCAAGGAAGGTCAGGGAAGGGAAGCGAATGGGAAGTCGGGGAAATTCAGGGAAGGGAAGTGAAGGTCAGGGAAGGTCAAGGAAGGTCAGGTAAGGTCAAGGACGGTCAGGGAAGCTCAAGGAAGGTCAGTAACGGGAAGGGAAGGGAAGGGAAGGGAAGGGAAGGGAAGGGAAGGGAAGGGAAGGGAAGGGAAGGGAAGGGAAGGGAAGGGAAGGGAAGGGAAGGGAAGGGAAGGGAAGGGAAGGGAAGGGAAGGTCAAGGAAGGGCAGTGACGGCAACGTCGGGGAAGGGAAGGGAAGGGAAGGGAAGGGAAGGGAAGGGAAGGGAAGGGAATGGAAGGGAAGGGAAGGGAAGGGAAGGGAAGGGAAGGGAAGGGAAGGGAAGGGAAGGGAAGGGAAGGGAAGGTCAAGGAAGGGCAGTGACGGCAACGTCGGGGAAGGGAAGGGAAGGGAAGGGAAGGGAAGGGAAGGGAAGGGAAGGGAAGGGAAGGGAAGGGAAGGGAAGGGAAGGGAAGGGAAGGGAAGGGAAGGGAAGGGAAGGAAAGGGAAGGGAAGGGAAGGGAAGGGAAGGGAAGGGAAGGGAAGGGAAGGGAAGGGAAGGGAAGGGAAGGGAAGGGAAAGTCAAGGAAGGTCGGGGAAGGTCAGGGAAGGCAAGATCAGGGAAGTGAAGGGAAGGGAAGGTCAGGGAAGCTCAAGGAAGGGCAGTGACGGAAAGGTCTGGGAAGGTCGGGGAAGGGAAGGGAAGGTTGGCAAGGTCAGGGAAGGGAAGGTTGGGGAACGTCAGGGAAGGGAAGGGAAGGGAAGGGAAGGGAAGGGAAGGGAAGGGAAGGAAGGGAAGGGAAGGGAAGGGAAGGGAAGGGAAGGGAAGGGAAGGGAAGGGAAGGGAAGGGAAGGGAAGGGAAGGGAAGGGAAGGGAAGGGAAGGGAAGGGAAAGGAAGGGAAGGGAAGGGAAGGTCAGGGAAGGCAAGGTCAGGGAAGGTCAAGGAAGGTCATGTAAGGTAAGGTCAAGGAAGGTCTGGTAAGGTCAAGGAAGGTCAGGTAAAGTCAAGGAAGGTCAGTGACGGGAAGGTCAGGGAAGTTCGGGGAAGGTCAGGGAAGGGAAGGGAAGGGAAGGGAAGGGAAGGGAAGGGAAGGGAAGGGAAGGGAAGGGAAGGGAAGGGAAGACCAAGGAAGGTCAGGGAAGGGAAGCGAATGGGAAGTCGGGGAAATTCAGGGAAGGGAAGGGAAGGTCAGGGAAGGTCGGGGAAGTTCGGAAAACGTCGGGGAATGTCACGGAAGGGAAGGGAAGGGAAATCAGGGAAGGTCAGGGAATGGAAGGTCGGGGAAGGTCAGGGAAGGCAAGGTCAGGGAAGGTCAAGGAAGGTCATGTAAGGTAAGGTCAAGGAACGTCAGGTAAGGTCAAGGAAGGTCAGGTAAGGTCAAGGAAGGTCAGTGACGGGAAGGTCAGGGAGCTCGGGAAGTTCGGAAAAGGTCGGGGAAGGTCAGGGAAGGGAAGGGAAATCAGGGAAGGTCGGGGAAGGTCAGGGAAGGCCAGGTCAGGGAAGGTCAGGAAAGGTCAAGGAAGGCCAAGGAAGGACAGGTAAGGTCAAGGAAGGTCAGGTAAGGTCAAGGAAGGTCAGTGACGGGAAGGTCGGGGAAGGTTGGGGAAGGTCAGGGACGGGAAGGGAAGGGAAGGGAAGGGAAGGGAAGGGGAGGGAAGGGAAGGGAAGGGAAGGGAAGGGAAGGGAAGGGAAGGGAAGGGAAGGGAAGGGAAGGGAAGGGAAGGGAAGGGAAGGGAAGGGAAGGGAAGGGAAGGGAAGGGAAGGGAAGGGAAGGGAAGGTCAGGGAAGGGAAGGGAAGGGAAGGGAAAGTCAAGGAAGGTCAGTGACAGGAAGGTCAGGGAAGGTCGGGGAAGGTCAGGGAAGGCAAAATCAGGGAAGGGAAGTGAAGGGAAGGGAAGGGAAGGGAAGGGAAGGGAAGGGAAGGGAAGGGAAGGGAAGGGAAGGGAAGGGAAGGGAAGGGAAGGGAAGGGAAGGGAAGGGAAGGGAAGGGAAGGGAAGGGAAGGGAAGGGAAGGTCAAGGAAGGGCAAGGAAGGTCAGGGAAGCTCAAGGAAGGTCAGTGACGGGAAGGTCGGGGAAGGTTGGGGAAGGGAAGGGAAGGTCGGGGAAGGTCAGAGAAGGGATGGGAAGGGAAGGGAAGGGAAGGGAAGGGAAGGGAAGGGAAGGGAAGGGAAGGGAAGGGAAGGTCAAGGAAGGTCAGTGACGGGAAGGTCAGGGAGGTCGGGGAAGTTCGGAAAAGGTCGGGGAAGGTCAGGGAAGGGAAGGGAAATCAGGGAAGGTCGGGGAAGGTCAGGGAAGGCAAGGTCAGGGAAGGTCAGGAAAGGTCAAGGAAGGTCAAGGAAGGTCAGGTAAGGTCAAGGAAGGTCAGTGACGGGAAGGTCAGGGAGGTCGGTGAAGTTCGGAAAAGGTCGGGGAAGGTCAGGGGAAGGGGAAGGGAAGGGAGGGAAGGGAGGGAAGGGAAGGGAAGGAAGAGACCAAGGAAGGTCAGGGAAGGGAAGCGAATGGGAAGTCGGGGAAATTCAGGGAAGGGAAGGGAAGGTCAGGGAAGGTCAAGGAAGGTCAGGTAAGGTCAAGGACGGTCAGGGAAGCTCAAGGAAGGTCAGTAACGGGAAGGGAAGGGAAGGGAAGGGAAGGGAAGGGAAGGGAAGGGAAGGGGAAGGGAAGGGAAGGGGAAGGGAAGGGAAGGGAAGGGAAGGGAAGGGAAGGGAAGGGAAGGGAAGGGAAGGTCAAGGAAGGGCAGTGACGGCAACGTCGGGGAAGGGAAGGGAAGGGAAGGGAAGGGAAGGGAAGGGAAGGGAAGGGAAGGGAAGGGAAGGGAAGGGAAGGGAAGGGAAGGGAAGGGAAGGGAAGGGAAGGTCAAGGAAGGGCAGTGACGGCAACGTCGGGGAAGGGAAGGGAAGGGAAGGGAAGGGAAGGGAAGGGAAGGGAAGGGAAGGGAAGGGAAGGGAAGGGAAGGGAAGGGAAGGGAAGGGAAGGGAAGGGAAGGGAAGGGAAGGGAAGGGAAGGGAAGGGAAGGGAAGGGAAGGGAAGGGAAGGGAAGGGAAAGTCAGGGAAGGTAAGGTCAGGTAAGGTCAAGGTAGGTCAAGGAAGGTCAGGTAAGGTCAAGGAAGGTCAGGGAAGGTCAAGGAAGGTCAGTGACAGGAAGGTCGGGAAGGTCGGGGAAGGGAAGGGAAGGTCGGCGAAGGTTAGGGAAGGGAAGGGAAGGGAAGGGAAGGGAAGGGAAGGGAAGGGAAGGGAAGGGAAGGGAAGAGAAGGGAAGGGAAGGGAAGGGAAATCAGGGAAAGTCAGGGAATGGAAGGTCAGGGAAGACAAGGTCAGGGAAGGTCAAGGAAGGTCATGTAAGGTAAGGTCAAGGAAGGTCAGGTAAGGTCAAGGAAGGTCAGGTAAGGTCAAGGAAGGTCAGTGACGGGAAGGTCAGGGAAGGTCGGGGAAGGTCAGGGAATGGAAGGGAAGGCAAGGGAAGGGAAGGGAAGGGAAGGGAAGACCAAGGAAGGTCAGGGAAGGGAAGGGAATGGGAAGTCGGGGAAATTCAGGGAAGGGAAGGGAAGGTCAGGGAAGGTCAAGGAAGGTCAGGTAAGGTCAAGGAAGGTCAGGGAAGCTCAAGGAACGTCAGTGACGGGAAGGGAAGGGAAGGGAAGGGAAGGGAAGGGAAGGGAAGGGAAGGGAAGGGAAGGGAAGGGAAGGGAAGGGAAGGGAAGGGAAGGGAAGGGAAGGGAAAGGAAGGTTAAGGAAGGGCAGTGACGGGAAGGTCTGGGAAGGTCGGGGAACGGAAGGGAAGGTTGGGGAAGGTCGGGAAAGGGAAGGGAAGGGAAGGGAAAGTCAGGGAAGGGAAGGTCAGTGAAGGTCAAGGAAGGTCAGGTAAGGTCAAGGAAGGTCAGGGAAGGTCAAGGAAGGTCAGGTAAGGTCAAGGAAGGTCAGTGACAGGAAGGTCAGGAAAGGTCGGGGAAGGTCAAGGAAGGCAAGATCAGGGAAGGGAAGGGAAGGGAAGGTCAGGGAATGGAAGCGAATGGAAAGTCCGGGAAAGTCAGGGAAGGTAAGGTCAGGGAAGGTCAAGGAATGTCAAGGAAGGTCAGGTAAGGTCAAGGAAGGTCAGGGAAGGTCAAGGAAGGTCAGTGACAGGAAGGTCGGGGAAGGTCGGGGAAGGGAAGGGAAGGTCGGGGAAGGTCAGGGAAGGGAAGGGAAGGGAAGGGAAGGGAAGGGAAGGGAAGGGAAGGGAAGGGAAGGGAAGGGAAGGGAAGGGAAGGGAAGGGAAGGGAAGGGAAGGGAAGGGAAGGGAAGGGAAGAGAAGGGAAGGGAAGGGAAGGGAAGAGAAGGGAAGGGAAGGGAAGGTGAAGGAAGAGCAGTGACGGCAAGGTCTGGGAAGGTTGGGGAAGGGAAGGGAAGGTTGGGGAAGGAAGGGAAGGGAAGGGAAGGGAAGGGAAGGGAAGGGAAGGGAAGGGAAGGGAAGACCAAGGAAGGTCAGGGAAGGGAAGCGAATGGGAAGTCGGGGAAATTCAGGGAAGGGAAGGGAAGGTCAGGGAAGGTCAAGGAAGGTCAGGTAAGGTCAAGGAAGGTCAGGGAAGCTCAAGGAAGGTCAGTGACGGGAAGGGAAGGGAAGGGAATGGAAGGGAAGGGAAGGGAAGGGAAGGGAAGGGAAGGGAAGGGAAGGGAAGGGAAGGGAAGGGAAGGGAAGGGAAGGGAAGGGAAGGTCAAGGAAGGGCAGTGACGGAAAGCTCTGGGAAGGTCGGGGAAGGGAAGGGAAGGTTGGGGAAGGTCAGGGAAGGGAACGTTGGGGAAGGTCAGGGAAGGGAAGGGAAGGGAAGGGAAGGGAAGGGAAGGGAAGGGAAGGGAAGGGAAGGGAAGGGAAGGGAAGGGAAATCAGGGAAGGTCAGGGAATGGAAGGTTAGGGAAGGCAAGGTCAGGGAAGGTCAAGGAAGGTCATGTAAGGTAAGGTCAAGGAAGGTCAGGTAAGGTCAAGGAAGGTCAGGTACGGTCAAGGAACGTCAGTGACGGGAAGGTCAGGGAAGGTCGGGGAAGGTCAGGGAAGGGAAGGGAAGGGAAGGGAAGGGAAGGGAAGGGAAGGGAAGGGAAGGGAAGGGAAGGGAAGACCAAGGAAGGTCAGGGAAGGGAAGCGAATGGGAAGTCGGGGAAATTCAGGGAAGGGAAGGGAAGGTCAGGGAAGGTCAAGGAAGGTCAGGTAAGGTAATGTCAAGGAAGGTCGGGTAAGGTCAAGGAAGGTCAGGTAAGGTCAAGGAAGGTCAGTGACGGGAAGGTCAGGGAAGGTCGGGGAAGGGAAGGGAAGAGAAGGGAAGGGAAGGGAAGGGAAGGGAAGGGAAGGGAAGGGAAGGGAAGGGAAGGGAAGGGAAGGGAAGGGAAGGGAAGGGAAGGGAAGGGAAGGGAAGGGAAGGGAAGGGAAGGGAAGGGAAGGGCAGTGACGGCAAGGTCTGGGAAGGTCGGGGAAGGTCGGGGAAGGGAAGGGAAGGGAAGGGAAGGGAAGGGAAGGGAAGGGAAGGGAAGGGAAGGGAAGGGAAGGGAAGGGAAGGGAAGGGAAGGGAAGGGAAGGGAAGGGAAGGGAAGGGAAGGGAAAGTCAGGGAAGGGAAGGGAAGGTCAGGGAAAATCAAGGAAGGTCAGGTAAGGTCAAGGAAGGTCAGGGAAAGTCAAGGAATGTCAGGTAAGCTCAAGGAAGGTCAGTGACAGGAAGGTCAGGGAGGTCGGGAAAGGTCGGGGAAGGCAAGATCAGGGAAGGGAAGGGAAGGGAAGGTCAGGTAAGGTCAAGGAAGGTCAGTGACGGGAAGGTCAGGGAAGGTCGGGGAAGTTCGGGGAAGGTCGGGGAAGGTCAGGGAAGGGAAGGGAAGGTCAGGGAAGGTCAAGGAAGGTCAAGGAAGGTCGGAATAGGTAAGGTCAAGGAATGTCAGGGAAGGTCAAAGAAGGTCAGTGACAGGATGGTCGGGGAAGGTCGGGGAAGGGAAGGGAAGGTCGGGGAAGGTCGGGGAAGGTCAGGTAATGGAAGGGAAGGTATGGGAAGGGAAGGGAAGGGAAGGGAAGGGAAGGGAAGGGAAGGGAAGGGAAGGGAAGGGAAGGGAAGGGAAGGGAAGGGAAGGGAAGGGAAGGGAAGGGAAGGTCAAGGAAGGGCAGTGACGGCAAGGTCTGGGAAGGTTGGGGAAGGGAAGGGAAGGGAAGGGAAGGGAAGGGAAGGGAAGGGAAGGGAAGGGAAGGGAAGGGAAGGGAAGGGAAGGGAAGGGAAGGGAAGGGAAGGGAAGGGAAGGGAAGGGAAGGGAAGGGAAAATAAGGGAAGGGAAATCAGGGAAGTTCAGGGAATGGAAGGTCGGGGGAAGGTCAGGGAAGGCAAGGTCAGGGAAGATCAAGGAAGGTCATGTAAGGCAAGGTTAAGGAAGGTCAGGTAAGGTCAAGGAAGGTCAGGTAAGGTCAAGGAAGGTCGGGGAAGTTCGGAAAAGGTCGGGGAAGGTTAGGGAAGGTCAAGGAACATCAAGGAAGGTCAGGTAAGGTCAAGGAAGGTCAGTGACGGGAAGCTCAGGGAAGGTCGGGGAAGTTCGGAAAACGTCGGGGAATGTCACGGAAGGGAAGGGAAGGGAAATCAGGGAAGGTCAGGGAATGGAAGGTCGGGGAAGGTCAGGGAAGGCAAGGTCAGGGAAGGTCAAGGAAGGTCATGTAAGGTAACGTCAAGGAACGTCAGGTAAGGTCAAGGAAGGTCACGTAAGGTCAAGGAAGGTCAGTGACGGGAAGGTCAGGGAGCTCGGGGAAGTTCGGAAAAGGTCGGGGAAGGTCAGGGAAGGGAAGGGAAATCAGGGAAGGTCGGGGAAGGTCAGGGAAGGCCAGGTCAGGGAAGGTCAGGAAAGGTCAAGGAAGGCCAAGGAAGGTCAGGTAAGGTCAAGGAAGGTCAGGTAAGGTCAAGGAAGGTCAGTGACGGGAAGGTCAGGGAAGGTCAGGGAAGGTCAGGGACGGGAAGGGAAGGGAAGGGATGGGAAGGGAAGGGAAGGGAAGGGAAGGGAAGGGTAGGGAAGGGAAGGGAAGGGAAGGGAAGGGAAGGGAAGGGAAGGGAAGGGAAGGAAGGGAAGGGAAGGGAAGGGAAGGGAAGGGAAGGGAAGGGAAGGGAAGGGAAGGGAAGGGAAGGGAAGGGAAGGGAAGGGAAGGGAACGTCAGGGAAGGGAAGGGAAGGTCAGTGACAGGAAGGTCAGGGAAGGTCGGGGAAGGTCAGGGAAGGCAAAATCAGGGAAGGGAAGGGAAGGGAAGGTCAGGGAAGGTCAAGGAAGGCCAAGGAAGGTCAGGGAAGGTCAAGGAATGTCAGTGACGGGAAGGTCGGGGAAGGTTGGGGAAGGGAAGGGAAGGTCGGGGAAGGTCAGGGAAGGGATGGGAAGGCAAGGGAAGGGAAGGGAAGGGAAGGGCAGTGACGGCAAGGTCTGGGAAGGTCGGGGAAGGGAAGGTTGGGGAAAGGAAGGGAAGGGAAGGGAAGGGAAGGGAAGGGAAGGGAAGGGAAGGGAAGGGAAGGGAAGGGAAGGGAAGGGAAGGGAAGGGAAGGGAAGGGAAGGGAAGGGAAGGGAAGGGAAGGGAAGGGAAGGGCAGTGACGGCAAGGTCTGGGAAGGTCTGGGAAGGTCGGGGAAGGTCGGGGAAGGGAAGGGAAGGGAAGGGAAGGGAAGGGAAGGGAAGGGAAGGGAAGGGAAGGGAAGGGAAGGGAAGGGAAGGGAAGGGAAGGGAGGGAAGGGAAGGGAAGGGAAGGGAAGGGAAGGGAAGGGAAGGGAAGGTCGGGGAAGGGAAGGGAAGGTCGTGGAAGGGAAGGTCAGGGAAGGGAAGGGAAGGGAAGGGAAGGGAAGGGAAGGGAAGGGAAGGGAAGGGAAGGGAAGGGAAGGGAAGGGAAGGTCAAGGAAGGTCACTGACGGGTAGGTCAGGGAAGTTCGGGGAAGGTCAGGGAAGGCAAGGTCAGGGAAGGGAAGGGAAGGTTAGGGAAGGTCAAGGAAGGTGAAGGAAGGTCAGGTAAGGTCAAGGAAGGTCAGTGACTGGAAGGTCGGGGAAGGTCAGGGACGGGAAGGGAAGGGAAGGGACGGGAAGGGAAGGGAAGGGAAGGAAGGGAAGGGAAGGGAAGGGAAGGGAAGGGAAGGGAAGGGAAGGGAAGGGAAGGGAAGGGAAGGGAAAGGAAGGGAAGGGAAGGGAAGGGAAGGGAAGGGAAGGGCAGTGACGGCAAGGTCTGGGAAGGTCGGGGAAGGGAAGGGAAGGTCGGGGAAGGGAAGGGAAGGGAAGGGAAGGGAAGGGAAGGGAAGGGAAGGGAAGGGAAGGGAAGGGAAGGGAAGGGAAGGGAAGGGAAGGGAAGGGAAGGGAAGGGAAGGGAAGGTCAAGGAAGGGCAGTGACGGAAAGGTCTGGGAAGGTCGGGGAAGGGAAGGGAAGGTCAGGGAAGGTCAGGGAAGGGAAGGGAAGGGAAGGGAAGGGAAGGGAAGGGAAGGGAAGGGAAGGGAAGGGAAGGGAAGGGAAGGGAAGGGAAGGGAAGGGAAGGGCAGTGACGGAAAGGTCTGGGAAGGTCGGGGAAGGGAAGGGAAGTTTGGGGAAGGGAAGGGGAAGGGAAGGGAAGGGAAGGGAAGGGAAGGGAAGGGAAGGGAAGGGAAGGTGAAGGAAGGTCAGGTAAGGTCAAGGAAGGTCAGTGACGGGAAGGTCGGGGAAGGTCGGGGAAGGTCGGGGAAGGGAAGGGAAGGGAAGGTTGGGGAAGGGAAGGTCGGGGAAGGGAAGGTCGGGGAAGGGAAGGGAAGGGAAGGGAAGGGAAGGGAAGGGAAGGGAAGGGAAGGGAAGGGAAGGGAAGGGAAGGGAAGGGAAGGGAAGGGAAGGGAAGGGAAGGGAAGGGAAGGTCGGGGAAGGTCAGGGAAGGCCAGGTCAGGGAAGGTCAGGAAAGGTCAAGGAAGGCCAAGGAAGGTCAGGTAAGGTCAAGGAAGGTCAGGTAAGGTCAAGGAAGGTCAGTGACGGGAAGGTCAGGGAAGGTCAGGGAAGGTCAGGGACGGGAAGGGAAGGGAAGGGATGGGAAGGGAAGGGAAGGGAAGGGAAGGGAAGGGTAGGGAAGGGAAGGGAAGGGAAGGGAAGGGAAGGGAAGGGAAGGGAAGGGAAGGGAAGGGAAGGGAAGGGAAGGGAAGGGAAGGGAAGGGAAGGGAAGGGAAGGGAAGGGAAGGGAAGGGAAGGGAAGGGAAGGGAACGTCAGGGAAGGGAAGGGAAGGTCAGTGACAGGAAGGTCAGGGAAGGTCGGGGAAGGTCAGGGAAGGCAAAATCAGGGAAGGGAAGGGAAGGGAAGGTCAGGGAAGGTCAAGGAAGGCCAAGGAAGGTCAGGGAAGGTCAAGGAATGTCAGTGACGGGAAGGTCGGGGAAGGTTGGGGAAGGGAAGGGAAGGTCGGGGAAGGTCAGGGAAGGGATGGGAAGGCAAGGGAAGGGAAGGGAAGGGAAGGGCAGTGACGGCAAGGTCTGGGAAGGTCGGGGAAGGGAAGGTTGGGGAAAGGAAGGGAAGGGAAGGGAAGGGAAGGGAAGGGAAGGGAAGGGAAGGGAAGGGAAGGGAAGGGAAGGGAAGGAAGGGAAGGGAAGGGAAGGGAAGGGAAGGGAAGGGAAGGGAAGGGAAGGGAAGGGAAGGGAAGGGCAGTGACGGCAAGGTCTGGGAAGGTCTGGGAAGGTCGGGGAAGGTCGGGGAAGGGAAGGGAAGGGAAGGGAAGGGAAGGGAAGGGAAGGGAAGGGAAGGAAGGGAAGGGAAGGGAAGGGAAGGGAAGGGAAGGGAAGGGAAGGGAAGGGAAGGGAAGGGAAGGGAAGGGAAGGGAAGGGAAGGGAAGGTCGGGGAAGGGAAGGGAAGGTCGTGGAAGGGAAGGTCAGGGAAGGGAAGGGAAGGGAAGGGAAGGGAAGGGAAGGGAAGGGAAGGGAAGGGAAGGGAAGGGAAGGGAAGGGAAGGTCAAGGAAGGTCACTGACGGGTAGGTCAGGGAAGTTCGGGGAAGGTCAGGGAAGGCAAGGTCAGGGAAGGGAAGGGAAGGTTAGGGAAGGTCAAGGAAGGTGAAGGAAGGTCAGGTAAGGTCAAGGAAGGTCAGTGACTGGAAGGTCGGGGAAGGTCAGGGACGGGAAGGGAAGGGAAGGGACGGGAAGGGAAGGGAAGGGAAGGGAAGGGAAGGGAAGGGAAGGGAAGGGAAGGGAAGGGAAGGGAAGGGAAGGGAAGGGAAGGGAAGGGAAAGGAAGGGAAGGGAAGGGAAGGGAAGGGAAGGGAAGGGCAGTGACGGCAAGGTCTGGGAAGGTCGGGGAAGGGAAGGGAAGGTCGGGGAAGGGAAGGGAAGGGAAGGGAAGGGAAGGGAAGGGAAGGGAAGGGAAGGGAAGGGAAGGAAGGGAAGGGAAGGGAAGGGAAGGAAGGGAAGGGAAGGTCAAGGAAGGGCAGTGACGGAAAGGTCTGGGAAGGTCGGGGAAGGGAAGGGAAGGTCAGGGAAGGTCAGGGAAGGGAAGGGAAGGGAAGGGAAGGGAAGGGAAGGGAAGGGAAGGGAAGGGAAGGGAAGGGAAGGGAAGGGAAGGGAAGGGAAGGGAAGGGCAGTGACGGAAAGGTCTGGGAAGGTCGGGGAAGGGAAGGGAAGTTTGGGGAAGGGAAGGGAAGGGAAGGGAAGGGAAGGGAAGGGAAGGGAAGGGAAGGGAAGGGAAGGTGAAGGAAGGTCAGGTAAGGTCAAGGAAGGTCAGTGACGGGAAGGTCGGGGAAGGTCGGGGAAGGTCGGGGAAGGGAAGGGAAGGGAAGGTTGGGGAAGGGAAGGTCGGGGAAGGGAAGGTCGGGGAAGGGAAGGGAAGGGAAGGGAAGGGAAGGGAAGGGAAGGGAAGGGAAGGGAAGGGAAGGGAAGGGAAGGGAAGGGAAGGGAAGGGAAGGGAAGGGAAGGGAAGGGAAGGGAAGGGAAGGGAAGGGAAGGGAAGGGAAGGGAAGGGAAGGGAAGGGAAGGGAAGGGAAGGGAAAGGAAGGTCAAGGAAGGGCAGTGACGGGAAGGTCTGGGAAGGTCGGGGAACGGAAGGGAAGGTTGGGGAAGGTCGGGAAAGGGAAGGGAAGGGAAGGGAAAGTCAGGGAAGGGAAGGTCAGGGAAGGTCAAGGAAGGTCAGGGA
The DNA here is from genome assembly GCF_965638725.1 of Aptenodytes patagonicus. Taxonomy (NCBI): domain Eukaryota; kingdom Metazoa; phylum Chordata; class Aves; order Sphenisciformes; family Spheniscidae; genus Aptenodytes; species Aptenodytes patagonicus. The sequence goes on from NC_134975.1 coordinate 41,031, forward strand.
AGGTCAAGGAAGGTCAGGGAAGGTCAAGGAAGGTCAGTGAGAGGAAGGTCAGGGAAGGTCGGGGAAGGTCAGGGAAGGCAAGATCAGGGAAGGGAAGGTCAGGGAAGGTCAAGGAAGGTCAAGGAAGGTCAGGTAAGGTCAAGGAAGGTCAGGGAAGGTGAAGGAAGGTCAGTGACAGGACGGTCGGGGAAGGTCGGGCAAGGGAAGGGAAGGTCGGCGAAGGTTAGGGAAGGGAAGGGAAGGGAAGGGAAGAGAAGGGAGGGAAGGGAAGGGAAGGGAAGGGAAGGGAAGGGAAGGGAAGGGAAGGGAAGGGAAGGGAAGGGAAGGGAAGGGAAGGGAAGGGAAGGGAAGGGAAGGGAAGGGAAGGGAAGGGAAGGGAAGGGCAGTGACGGCAAGGTCTGGGAAGGTCGGGGAAGGGAAGGGAAGGTCGGGGAAGGTCGGGGAAGGTCGGGGAAGGGAAGGGAAGGGAAGGGAAGGGAAGGGAAGGGAAGGGAAGGGAAGGGAAGGGAAGGGAAGGGAAGGGAAGGTCAAGGAAGGGCAGTGACGGAAAGGTCTGGGAAGGTCGGGGAAGGGAAGGGAAGGTCAGGGAAGGTCAGGGAAGGGAAGGGAAGGGAAGGGAAGGGAAGGGAAGGGAAGGGAAGGGAAGGGAAGGGAAGGGAAGGGAAGGGAAGGTCAAGGAAGGGCAGTGACGGAAAGGTCTGGGAAGGTCGGGGAAGGGAAGGGAAGGTTGGGGAAGGGAAGGGAAGGGAAGGGAAGGGAAGGGAAGGGAAGGGAAGGGAAGGGAAGGGAAGGGAAGGGAAGGAAGGGAAGGGAAGGGAAGGGAAGGGAAGGGAAGGGAAGGGAAGGGAAGGGAAGGGAAGGGAAGGGAAGGGAAGGGAAGGGAAGGGAAAGTCAAGGAAGGTCAGGTAAGGTTAAGGAAGGTCAAGCAAGGTCAGGTAAGGTCAAGGAAGGTCACTGACGGGTAGGTCAGGGAAGTTCGGGGAAGGTCAGGGAAGGCAAGGTCAGGGAAGGGAAGGGAAGGTTAGGGAAGGTCAAGGAAGGTGAAGGAAGGTCAGGTAAGGTCAAGGAAGGTCAGTGACGGGAAGGTCGGGGAAGGTCGGGGAAGGGAAGGGAAGGGAAGGGAAGGGAAGGGAAGGTCGGGGAAGGGAAGGTCGGGGAAGGGAAGGTCGGGGAAGGGAAGGGAAGGGAAGGGAAGGGAAGGGAAGGGAAGGGAAGGGAAGGGAAGGGAAGGGAAGGGAAGGGAAGGGAAGGGAAGGGAAGGGAAGGGAAGGGAAGGGAAGGGAAGGGAAAGGAAGGTCAAGGAAGGGCAGTGACGGGAAGGTCTGGGAAGGTCGGGGAATGGAAGGGAAGGGAAAGTCAGGGAAGGGAAGGTCAGGGAAGGTCAAGGAAGGTCAGGGAAGGTCAAGGAAGGTCAGGGAAGGTCAAGGAAGGTCAGGGAAGGTCAAGGAACGTCAGTGACAGGAAGGTCGGGGAAGGTCGGGGAAGGTCGGGGAAGGGAATGGAAGGCAAGATCAGGGAAGGGAAGGTCAGGGAAGGTCAAGGAAGGTCAAGGAAGGTCAGGTAAGGTCAAGGAAGGTCAGGGAAGGTGAAGGAAGGTCAGTGACAGGAAGGTCGGGGAAGGTCGGGCAAGGGAAGGGAAGGTCGGCGAAGGTTAGGGAAGGGAAGGGAAGGGAAGGGAAGGGAAGGGAAGGGAAGGGAAGGGAAGGGAAGGGAAGGGAAGGGAAGGGAAGGGAAGGGAAGGGAAGGGAAGGGAAGGGCAGTGACGGCAAGGTCTGGGAAGGTCGGGGAAGGGAAGGGAAGGTCGGGGAAGGTCGGGGAAGGTCGGGGAAGGTCGGGGAAGGGAAGGGAAGGGAAGGGAAGGGAAGGGAAGGGAAGGGAAGGGAAGGGAAGGGAAGGGAAGGTCAAGGAAGGGCAGTGACGGAAAGGTCTGGGAAGGTCGGGGAAGGGAAGGGAAGGTCAGGGAAGGTCAGGGAAGGTCAGGGAAGGGAAGGGAAGGGAAGGGAAGGGAAGGGAAGGGAAGGGAAGGGAAGGGAAGGGAAGGGAAGGGAAGGGAAGGTCAAGGAAGGGCAGTGACGGAAAGGTCTGGGAAGGTCGGGGAAGGGAAGGGAAGGTTGGGGAAGGGAAGGGAAGGGAAGGGAAGGGAAGGGAAGGGAAGGGAAGGGAAGGGAAGGGAAGGGAAGGGAAGGGAAGGGAAGGGAAGGGAAGGGAAGGGAAGGGAAGGTCAAGGAAGGGCAGTGACGGAAAGGTCTGGGAAGGTCGGGGAAGGGAAGGGAAGGTCAGGGAAGGTCAGGGAAGGTCAGGGAAGGGAAGGGAAGGGAAGGGAAGGGAAGGGAAGGGAAGGGAAGGGAAGGGAAGGGAAGGGAAGGGAAGGGAAGGGAAGGGAAGGGAAGGTCAAGGAAGGGCAGTGACGGAAAGGTCTGGGAAGGTCGGGGAAGGGAAGGGAAGGTTGGGGAAGGGAAGGGAAGGGAAGGGAAGGGAAGGGAAGGGAAGGGAAGGGAAGGGAAGGGAAGGGAAGGGAAGGGAAGGGAAGGGAAGGGAAGGGAAGGGAAGGGAAGGGAAGGGAAGGGAAGGGAAGGGAAGGGAAGGGAAGGGAAGGAAGGGAAGGGAAGGGAAAGTCAAGGAAGGTCAGGTAAGGTTAAGGAAGGTCAAGCAAGGTCAGGTAAGGTCAAGGAAGGTCACTGACGGGTAGGTCAGGGAAGTTCGGGGAAGGTCAGGGAAGGCAAGGTCAGGGAAGGGAAGGGAAGGTTAGGGAAGGTCAAGGATGGTGAAGGAAGGTCAGGTAAGGTCAAGGAAGGTCAGTGACGGGAAGGTCGGGGAAGGTCGGGGAAGGGAAGGGAAGGGAAGGGAAGGGAAGGGAAGGTCGGGGAAGGGAAGGTCGGGGAAGGGAAGGTCGGGAAGGGAAGGGAAGGGAAGGTCGGGGAAGGGAAGGGAAGGGAAGGGAAGGGAAGGGAAGGGAAGGGAAGGGAAGGGAAGGGAAGGGAAGGGAAGGGAAGGGAAGGGAAGGGAAGGGAAGGGAAGGGAAGGGAAGGGAAGGGAAGGGAAAGGAAGGTCAAGGGCAGTGACGGGAAGGTCTGGGAAGGTCGGGGAACGGAAGGGAGGGTTGGGGAAGGTCGGGAAAGGGAAGGGAAGGGAAAGTCAGGGAAGGGAAGGTCAGGGAAGGTCAAGGAAGGTCAGGGAAGGTCAAGGAAGGTCAGGGAAGGTCAAGGAAGGTCAGGGAAGGTCAAGGAACGTCAGTGACAGGAAGGTCAGGGAAGGTCGGGGGAAGGTCGGGGAAGGGAAGGGAAGGCAAGATCAGGGAAGGGAAGGTCAGGGAAGGTCAAGGAAGGTCAAGGAAGGTCAGGTAAGGTCAAGGAAGGTCAGGGAAGGTGAAGGAAGGTCAGTGACAGGAAGGTCGGGGAAGGTCGGGCAAGGGAAGGGAAGGTCGGCGAAGGTTAGGGAAGGTTAGGGAAGGTTAGGGAAGGGAAGGGAAGGGAAGGGAAGGAAGGGAAGGGAAGGGAAGGGAAGGGAAGGGAAGGGAAGGGAAGGGAAGGGAAGGGAAGGGAAGGGAAGGGAAGGGAAGGGAAGGGAAATCAGGGAAGGTCAGGGAATGGAAGGTCAGGGAAGGCAAGGTCAGGGAAGGTCAAGGAAGGTCATGTAAGGTAAGGTCAAGGAAGGTCAGGTAAGGTCAAGGAAGGTCAGGTAAGGTCAAGGAAGGTCAGGGAAGGTCAAGGAACGTCAGTGACAGGAAGGTCGGGGAAGGTCGGGGAAGGTCGGGGAAGGTCGGGGAAGGGAAGGGAAGGGAAGGGAAGGGAAGGGAAGGGAAGGGAAGGGAAGGGAAGGGAAGGGAAGGGAAGGGAAGGGAATGGGAAGTCGGGGAAATTCAGGGAAGGGAAGGGAAGGTCAGGGAAGGTCAAGGAAGGTCAGGTAAGGTCAAGGAAGGTCAGGGAAGCTCAAGGAAGGTCAGTGACGGGAAGGGAAGGGAAGGGAAGGGAAGGGAAGGGAAGGGAAGGGAAGGGAAGGGAAGGGAAGGGAAGGGAAGGGAAGGGAAGGGAAGGGAAGGGAAGGGAAGGGAAGGGAAGGGAAGGGAAGGTCAAGGAAGGGCAGTGACGGAAAGCTCTGGGAAGGTCGGGGAAGGGAAGGGAAGGTTGGGGAAGGTCAGGGAAGGGAACGTTGGGGAAGGTCAGGGAAGGGAAGGGAAGGGAAGGGAAGGGAAGGGAAGGGAAGGGAAGGGAAGGGAAGGGAAGGGAAGGGAAGGGAAGGGAAGGGAAGGGAAGGGAAGGGAAGGGAAGGGAAATCAGGGAAGGTCAGGGAAGGTCATGTAAGGTAAGGTCAAGGAAGGTCAGGTAAGGTCAAGGAAGGTCAGGTACGGTCAAGGAACGTCAGTGACGGGAAGGTCAGGGAAGGTCGGGGAAGGTCAGGGAAGGGAAGGGAAGGGAAGGGAAGGGAAGGGAAGGGAAGGGAAGGGAAGACCAAGGAAGGTCAGGGAAGGGAAGCGAATGGGAAGTCGGGGAAATTCAGGGAAGGGAAGGGAAGGTCAGGGAAGGTCAAGGAAGGTCAGGTAAGGTAAGGTCAAGGAAGGTCGGGTAAGGTCAAGGAAGGTCAGGTAAGGTCAAGGAAGGTCAGTGACGGGAAGGTCAGGGAAGGTCGGGGAAGGTCGGGGAAGGGAAGGGAAGGTCGGGGAAGGTCGGGGAGGGTCGGGGAAGGGAAGGGAAGGGAAGGGAAGGGAAGGGAAGGGAAGGGAAGGGAAGGGAAGGGAAGGGAAGGGAAGGGAAGGGAAGGGAAGGGAAGGGAAGGGAAGGGAAGGGAAGGGAAGGGAAGGGAAGGGAAAGTCAGGGAAGGGAAGGGAAGGTCAGGGAAAATCAAGGAAGGTCAGGTAAGGTCAAGGAAGGTCAGGGAAGGTCAAGGAATGTCAGGTAAGGTCAAGGAAGGTCAGTGACAGGAAGGTCAGGGAGGTCGGGAAAGGTCGGGGAAGGCAAGATCAGGGAAGGGAAGGGAAGGGATGGTCAGGTAAGGTCAAGGAAGGTCAGTGACGGGAAGGTCAGGGAAGGTCGGGGAAGTTCGGGGAAGGTCGGGGAAGGTCAGGGAAGGGAAGGGAAGGTCAGGGAAGGTCAAGGAAGGTCAAGGAAGGTCAGGTAAGGTCAAGGAAGGTCAGGGAAGGTCAAAGAAGGTCACTGACAGGAAGGTCGGGGAAGGTCGGGGAACGGAAGGGAAGGTCGGGGAAGGTCGGGGGAGGTCAGGTAATGGAAGGGAAGGGATGGGAAGGGAAGGGAAGGGAAGGGAAGGGAAGGGAAGGGAAGGGAAGGGAAGGGAAGGGAAGGGAAAGGAAGGGAAGGGAAGGGAAGGGAAGGGAAGGGAAGGGAAGGGAAGGGAAGGGAAGGGAAGGGAAGGGAAGGGAAGGGAAGGGAAGGGAAGGGAAGGGAAGGGAAGGGAAGGGAAGGGAAGGGAAGGGAAGGGAAGGGAAGGTCAAGGAAGGGCAGTGACGGCAAGGTCTGGGAAGGTTGGGGAACGGAAGGGAAGGGAAGGGAAGGGAAGGGAAGGGAAGGGAAGGGAAGGGAAGGGAAGGGAAGGGAAGGGAAGGGAAGGTCGGGGAATGTCAGGGAAGGGAAGGGAAGGGAAGGGAAGGGAAGGGAAGGGAAGGGAAGGGAAGGGAAGGGAAGGGAAGGGAAGGGAAGGGAAGGGAAGGGAAGGGAAGGGAAAATAAGGGAAGGGAAATCAGGGAAGGTCAGGGAATGGAAGGTCGGGGAAGGTCAGGGAAGGCAAGGTCAGGGAAGGTCAAGGAAGGTCATGTAAGGCAAGGTTAAGGAAGGTCAGGTAAGGTCAAGGAAGGTCAGGTAAGGTCAAGGAAGGTCGGGGAAGTTCGGAAAAGGTCGGGGAAGGTTAGGGAAGGTCAAGGAACATCAAGGAAGGTCAGGTAAGGTCAAGGAAGGTCAGTGACGGGAAGCTCAGGGAAGGTCGGGGAAGTTCGGAAAACGTCGGGGAATGTCACGGAAGGGAAGGGAAGGGAAATCAGGGAAGGTCAGGGAATGGAAGGTCGGGGAAGGTCAGGGAAGGCAAGGTCAGGGAAGGTCAAGGAAGGTCATGTAAGGTAACGTCAAGGAACGTCAGGTAAGGTCAAGGAAGGTCACGTAAGGTCAAGGAAGGTCAGTGACGGGAAGGTCAGGGAGCTCGGGGAAGTTCGGAAAAGGTCGGGGAAGGTCAGGGAAGGGAAGGGAAATCAGGGAAGGTCGGGGAAGGTCAGGGAAGGCCAGGTCAGGGAAGGTCAGGTAAGGTCAAGGAAGGTCAGGTAAGGTCAAGGAAGGTCAGTGACGGGAAGGTCAGGGAAGGTCAGGGACGGGAAGGGAAGGGAAGGGATGGGAAGGGAAGGGAAGGGAAGGGAAGGGAAGGGAAGGGAAGGGAAGGGAAGGGAAGGGAAGGGAAGGGAAGGGAAGGGAAGGGAAGGGAAGGGAAGGGAAGGGAAGGGAAGGGAAGGGAAGGGAAGGGAAGGGAAGGGAAAGTCAGGGAAGGGAAGGGAAGGTCAGTGACAGGAAGGTCAGGGAAGGTCGGGGAAGGTCAGGGAAGGCAAAATCAGGGAAGGGAAGGGAAGGGAAGGTCAGGGAAGGTCAAGGAAGGACAAGGAAGGTCAGGGAAGCTCAAGGAATGTCAGTGACGGGAATGTCGGGGAAGGTTGGGGAAGGGAAGGGAAGGTCGGGGAAGGTCAGGGAAGGGATGGGAAGGGAAGGGAAGGGAAGGGAAGGGAAGGGCAGTGACGGCAAGGTCTGGGAAGGTCGGGGAAGGGAAGGTTGGGGAAGGGAAGGGAAGGGAAGGGAAGGGAAGGGAAGGGAAGGGAAGGGAAGGGAAGGGAAGGGAAGGGAAGGGAAGGGAAGGGAAGGGAAGGGAAGGGAAGGGAAGGGAAGGGAAGGGAAGGGAAGGGCAGTGACGGCAAGGTCTGGGAAGGTCGGGGAAGGTCGGGGAAGGGAAGGGAAGGGAAGGGAAGGGAAGGGAAGGGAAGGGAAGGGAAGGGAAGGGAAGGGAAGGAAGGGAAGGGAAGGTCGGGGAAGAGAAGGTCAGGGAAGGGAAGGGAAGGGAAGGGAAGGGAAGGGAAGGGAAGGGAAGGGAAGGGAAGGGAAGGGAAGGGAAGGGAAGGTCAAGGAAGGTCAGGGAAGGTCACTGACGGGTAGGTCAGGTAAGTTCGGGGAAGGTCAGGGAAGGCAAGGTCAGGGAAGGGAAGGGAAGGTTAGGGAAGGTCAAGGAAGGTGAAGGAAGGTCAGGTAAGGTCAAGGAAGGTCAGTGACTGGAAGGTCGGGGAAGGTCGGGGAAGGTCGGGGAAGGGAAGGGAAGGGAAGGGAAGGGAAGGGAAGGGAAGGGAAGGGAAGGGAAGGGAAGGGAAGGGAAGGGCAGTGACGGCAAGGTCTGGGAAGGAAGGGGAAGGGAAGGGAAGGTCGGGGAAGGGAAGGTCGGGGAAGGGAAAGGGAAGGGAAGGGAAGGGAAGGGAAGGGAAGGGAAGGGAAGGGAAGGGAAGGGAAGGGAAGGGAAGGGAAGGGAAGGGAAGGGAAGGGAAGGGAAGGGAAGGGAAGGGAAGGGAAGGGAAGGGAAGGGAAGGGAAGGTCAAGGAAGGGCAGTGACGGCAAGGTCTGCGAAGGTTGGGGAAGGGAAGGGAAGGGAAGGGAAGGGAAGGGAAGGGAAGGGAAGGGAAGGGAAGGGAAGGGAAGGGAAGGGAAGGGAAGGGAAGGGAAGGGAAGGGAAAATAAGGGAAGGCAAATCAGGGAAGGTCAGGGAATGGAAGGTCGGGGAAGGTCAGGGAAGGCAAGGTCAGGGAAGGTCAAGGAAGGTCATGTAAGGCAAGGTTAAGGAAGGTCAGGTAAGGTCAAGGAAGGTCAGGTAAGGTCAAGGAAGGTCGGGGAAGTTCGGAAAAGGTCGGGGAAGGTTAGGGAAGGTCAAGGAACATCAAGGAAGGTCAGGTAAGGTCAAGGAAGGTCAGTGACGGGAAGCTCAGGGAAGGTCGGGGAAGTTCGGAAAACGTCGGGGAATGTCACGGAAGGGAAGGGAAGGGAAATCAGGGAAGGTCAGGGAATGGAAGGTCGGGGAAGGTCAGGGAAGGCAAGGTCAGGGAAGGTCAAGGAAGGTCATGTAAGGTAACGTCAAGGAACGTCAGGTAAGGTCAAGGAAGGTCACGTAAGGTCAAGGAAGGTCAGTGACGGGAAGGTCAGGGAGCTCGGGGAAGTTCGGAAAAGGTCGGGGAAGGTCAGGGAAGGGAAGGGAAATCAGGGAAGGTCGGGGAAGGTCAGGGAAGGCCAGGTCAGGGAAGGTCAGGAAAGGTCAAGGAAGGCCAAGGAAGGTCAGGTAAGGTCAAGGAAGGTCAGGTAAGGTCAAGGAAGGTCAGTGACGGGAAGGTCAGGGAAGGTCAGGGAAGGTCAGGGACGGGAAGGGAAGGGAAGGGATGGGAAGGGAAGGGAAGGGAAGGGAAGGGAAGGGAAGGGAAGGGAAGGGAAGGGAAGGGAAGGGAAGGGAAGGGAAGGGAAGGGAAGGGAAGGGAAGGGAAGGGAAGGGAAGGGAAGGGAAGGGAAGGGAAGGGAAGGTCAGTGACAGGAAGGTCAGGGAAGGTCGGGGAAGGTCAGGGAAGGCAAAATCAGGGAAGGGAAGGGAAGGGAAGGTCAGGGCAGGTCAAGGAAGGCCAAGGAAGGTCAGGGAAGCTCAAGGAATGTCAGTGACGGGAAGGTCGGGGAAGGTTGGGGAAGGGAAGGGAAGGTCGGGGAAGGTCAGGGAAGGGATGGGAAGGGAAGGGAAGGGAAGGGAAGGGAAGGGCAGTGACGGCAAGGTCTGGGAAGGTCGGGGAAGGGAAGGTTGGGGGAAGGGAAGGGAAGGGAAGGGAAGGGAAGGGAAGGGAAGGGAAGGGAAGGGAAGGGAAGGGAAGGGAAGGGAAGGGAAGGGAAGGGAAGGGAAGGGAAGGGAAGGGCAGTGACGGCAAGGTCTGGGAAGGTCGGGGAAGGTCGGGGAAGGTCGGGGAAGGGAAGGGAAGGGAAGGGAAGGGAAGGGAAGGGAAGGGAAGGGAAGGGAAGGGAAGGGAAGGGAAGGGAAGGGAAGGGAAGGGAAGGGAAGGAAGGGAAGGGAAGGTCGGGGAAGGGAAGGGAAGGGAAGGGAAGGGAAGGGAAGGGAAGGGAAGGGAAGGGAAGGGAAGGGAAGGGAAGGGAAGGGAAGGGAAGGGAAGGTCAAGGAAGGTCAAGGAAGGTCAAGGAAGGTCAGGTAAGGTCAAGGAAGGTCACTGACGGGTAGGTCAGGGAAGTTCGGGGAAGGTCAGGGAAGGCAAGGTCAGGGAAGGGAAGGGAAGGTTAGGGAAGGTCAAGGAAGGTGAAGGAAGGTCAGCTAAGGTCAAGGAAGGTCAGTGACTGGAAGGTCGGGGAAGGTCGGGGAAGGTCGGGGAAGGGAAGGGAAGGGAAGGGAAGGGAAGGGAAGGGAAGGGAAGGGAAGGGAAGGGAAGGGAAGGGAAGGGAAGGGAAGGGAAGGGAAGGGAAGGGAAGGGAAGGGAAGGGAAGGGCAGTGACGGCAAGGTCTGGGAAGGTCGGGGAAGGGAAGGGAAGGTCGGGGAAGGGAAGGGAAGTGAAGGGAAGGGAAGGGAAGGGAAGGGAAGGGAAGGGAAGGGAAGGGAAGGGAAGGGAAGGGAAGGGAAGGGAAGGGAAGGGAAGGGAAGGGAAGGTCAAGGAAGGGCAGTGACGGAAAGGTCTGGGAAGGTCGGGGAAGGGAAGGGAAGGTCAGGGAAGGGAAGGGAAGGGAAGGGAAGGGAAGGGAAGGGAAGGGAAGGGAAGGGAAGGGAAGGGAAGGGAAGGGCAGTGACGGAAAGGTCTGGGAAGGTCGGGGAACGGAAGGGAAGTTTGGGGAAGGGAAGGGAAGTTTGGGGAAGGGAAGGGAAGGGAAGGGAAGGGAAGGGAAGGGAAGGGAAGGGAAGGGAAGGGAAGGGAAGGGAAGGGAAGGGAAGGGAAGGGAAGGGAAGGTGAAGGAAGGTCAGGTAAGGTCATGGAAGGTCAGTGACGGGAAGGTCGGGGAAGGTCGGGGAAGGTCGGGGAAGGGAAGGGAAGGGAAGGTTGGGGAAGAGAAGGTCGGGGAAGGGAAGGTCGGGGAAGGGAAGGGAAGGGAAGGTCGGGGAAGGGAAGGGAAGGGAAGGGAAGGGAAGGGAAGGGAAGGGAAGGGAAGGGAAGGGAAGGGAAGGGAAGGGAAGGGAAGGGAAGGGAAGGGAAGGGAAGGGAAGGGAAGGGAAGGGAAGGGAAGGGAAAGGAAGGTGAAGGAAGGGCAGTGACGGGAAGGTCTGGGAAGGTCGGGGAACGGAAGGGAAGGTTGGGGAAGGTCGGGAAAGGGAAGGGAAGGGAAGGGAAAGTCAGGGAAGGGAAGGTCAGGGAAGGTCAAGGAAGGTCAGGGAAGGTCAAGGAAGGTCAGGGAAGGTCAAGGAAGGTCAGTGAGAGGAAGGTCAGGGAAGGTCGGGGAAGGTCAGGGAAGGCAAGATCAGGGAAGGGAAGGTCAGGGAAGGTCAAGGAAGGTCAAGGAAGTTCAGGTAAGGTCAAGGAAGGTCAGGGAAGGTGAAGGAAGGTCAGTGACAGGAAGGTCGGGGAAGGTCGGGCAAGGGAAGGGAAGGTCGGCGAAGGTTAGGGAAGGGAAGGGAAGGGAAGGGAAGGGAAGGGAAGGGAAGGGAAGGGAAGGGAAGGGAAGGGAAGGGAAGGGAAGGGAAGGGAAGGGAAGGGAAGGGAAGGGAAGGGAAGGGAAGGGAAGGGCAGTGACGGCAAGGTCTGGGAAGGTCGGGGAAGGGAAGGGAAGGTCGGGGAAGGGAAGGGAAGGGAAGGGAAGGGAAGGGAAGGGAAGGGAAGGGAAGGGAAGGGAAGGTCAAGGAAGGGCAGTGACGGCAACGTCGGGGAAGGGAAGGGAAGGGAAGGGAAGGGAAGGGAAGGGAAGGGAAGGGAAGGGAAGGGAAGGGAAGGGAAGGGAAGGGAAGGGAAGGGAAGGGAAGGTCAAGGAAGGGCAGTGACGGCAACGTCGGGGAAGGGAAGGGAAGGGAAGGGAAGGGAAGGGAAGGGAAGGGAAGGGAAGGGAAGGGAAGGGAAGGGAAGGGAAGGGAAGGGAAGGGAAGGGAAGGGAAGGGAAGGGAAGGGAAGGGAAAGTCAGGGAAGGTAAGGTCAGGTAAGGTCAAGGTAGGTCAAGGAAGGTCAGGTAAGGTCAAGGAAGGTCAGGGAAGGTCAAGGAAGGTCAGTGACAGGAAGGTCGGGAAGGTCGGGGAAGGGAAGGGAAGTTCGGCGAAGGTTAGGGAAGGGAAGGGAAGGGAAGGGAAGGGAAGGGAAGGGAAGGGAAGGGAAGGGAAGGGAAGGGAAGGGAAGGGAAGGGAAGAGAAGGGAAGGGAAGGGAAGGGAAATCAGGGAAAGTCAGGGAATGGAAGGTCAGGGAAGACAAGGTCAGGGAAGGTCAAGGAAGGTCATGTAAGGTAAGGTCAAGGAAGGTCAGGTAAGGTCAAGGAAGGTCAGGTAAGGTCAAGGAAGGTCAGTGACGGGAAGGTCAGGGAAGGTCGGGGAAGGTCAGGGAATGGAAGGGAAGGCAAGGGAAGGGAAGGGAAGGGAAGGGAAGACCAAGGAAGGTCAGGGAAGGGAAGGGAATGGGAAGTCGGGGAAATTCAGGGAAGGGAAGGGAAGGTCAGGGAAGGTCAAGGAAGGTCAGGTAAGGTCAAGGAAGGTCAGGGAAGCTCAAGGAACGTCAGTGACGGGAAGGGAAGGGAAGGGAAGGGAAGGGAAGGGAAGGGAAGGGAAGGGAAGGGAAGGGAAGGGAAGGGAAGGGAAGGGAAGGGAAGGGAAGGGAAGGGAAGGGAAGGGAAGGGAAGGGAAGGGAAAGGAAGGTTAAGGAAGGGCAGTGACGGGAAGGTCTGGGAAGGTCGGGGAACGGAAGGGAAGGTTGGGGAAGGTCGGGAAAGGGAAGGGAAGGGAAGGGAAAGTCAGGGAAGGGAAGGTCAGTGAAGGTCAAGGAAGGTCAGGTAAGGTCAAGGAAGGTCAGGGAAGGTCAAGGAAGGTCAGGTAAGGTCAAGGAAGGTCAGTGACAGGAAGGTCAGGAAAGGTCGGGGAAGGTCAAGGAAGGCAAGATCAGGGAAGGGAAGGGAAGGGAAGGTCAGGGAATGGAAGCGAATGGAAAGTCCGGGAAAGTCAGGGAAGGTAAGGTCAGGGAAGGTCAAGGAATGTCAAGGAAGGTCAGGTAAGGTCAAGGAAGGTCAGGGAAGGTCAAGGAAGGTCAGTGACAGGAAGGTCGGGGAAGGTCGGGGAAGGGAAGGGAAGGTCGGGGAAGGTCAGGGAAGGTCAGGGAAGGGAAGGTCAGGGAAGGGAAGGGAAGGGAAGGGAAGGGAAGGGAAGGGAAGGGAAGGGAAGGGAAGGGAAGGGAAGGGAAGGGAAGGGAAGGGAAGGGAAGGGAAGGGAAGGGAAGGGAAGAGAAGGGAAGGGAAGGGAAGGGAAGAGAAGGGAAGGGAAGGGAAGGTGAAGGAAGAGCAGTGACGGCAAGGTCTGGGAAGGTTGGGGAAGGGAAGGGAAGGTTGGGGAAGGGAAGGGAAGGGAAGGGAAGGGAAGGGAAGGGAAGGGAAGGGAAGGGAAGGGAAGACCAAGGAAGGTCAGGGAAGGGAAGCGAATGGGAAGTCGGGGAAATTCAGGGAAGGGAAGGGAAGGTCAGGGAAGGTCAAGGAAGGTCAGGTAAGGTCAAGGAAGGTCAGGGAAGCTCAAGGAAGGTCAGTGACGGGAAGGGAAGGGAAGGGAAGGGAAGGGAAGGGAAGGGAAGGGAAGGGAAGGGAAGGGAAGGGAAGGGAAGGGAAGGGAAGGGAAGGGAAGGGAAGGGAAGGGAAGGTCAAGGAAGGGCAGTGACGGAAAGCTCTGGGAAGGTCGGGGAAGGGAAGGGAAGGTTGGGGAAGGTCAGGGAAGGGAACGTTGGGGAAGGTCAGGGAAGGGAAGGGAAGGGAAGGGAAGGGAAGGGAAGGGAAGGGAAGGGAAGGGAAGGGAAGGGAAGGGAAGGGAAGGGAAATCAGGGAAGGTCAGGGAATGGAAGGTTAGGGAAGGCAAGGTCAGGGAAGGTCAAGGAAGGTCATGTAAGGTAAGGTCAAGGAAGGTCAGGTAAGGTCAAGGAAGGTCAGGTACGGTCAAGGAACGTCAGTGACGGGAAGGTCAGGGAAGGTCGGGGAAGGTCAGGGAAGGGAAGGGAAGGGAAGGGAAGGGAAGGGAAGGGAAGGGAAGGGAAGGGAAGGGAAGGGAAGACCAAGGAAGGTCAGGGAAGGGAAGCGAATGGGAAGTCGGGGAAATTCAGGGAAGGGAAGGGAAGGTCAGGGAAGGTCAAGGAAGGTCAGGTAAGGTAAGGTCAAGGAAGGTCGGGTAAGGTCAAGGAAGGTCAGGTAAGGTCAAGGAAGGTCAGTGACGGGAAGGTCAGGGAAGGTCGGGGAAGGGAAGGGAAGAGAAGGGAAGGGAAGGGAAGGGAAGGGAAGGGAAGGGAAGGGAAGGGAAGGGAAGGGAAGGGAAGGGAAGGGAAGGGAAGGGAAGGGAAGGGAAGGGAAGGGAAGGGAAGGGAAGGGAAGGGAAGGGAAGGGCAGTGACGGCAAGGTCTGGGAAGGTCGGGGAAGGTCGGGGAAGGTCGGGGAAGGGAAGGGAAGGGAAGGGAAGGGAAGGGAAGGGAAGGGAAGGGAAGGGAAGGGAAGGGAAGGGAAGGGAAGGGAAGGGAAGGGAAGGGAAGGGAAGGGAAGGGAAGGGAAGGGAAGGGAAGGGAAGGGAAGGGAAGGGAAGGGAAAGTCAGGGAAGGGAAGGGAAGGTCAGGGAAAATCAAGGAAGGTCAGGTAAGGTCAAGGAAGGTCAGGGAAGGTCAAGGAATGTCAGGTAAGCTCAAGGAAGGTCAGTGACAGGAAGGTCAGGGAGGTCGGGAAAGGTCGGGGAAGGCAAGATCAGGGAAGGGAAGGGAAGGGAAGGTCAGGTAAGGTCAAGGAAGGTCAGTGACGGGAAGGTCAGGGAAGGTCGGGGAAGTTCGGGGAAGGTCGGGGAAGGTCAGGGAAGGGAAGGGAAGGTCAGGGAAGGTCAAGGAAGGTCAAGGAAGGTCAGGTAAGGTCAAGGAATGTCAGGGAAGGTCAAAGAAGGTCAGTGACAGGATGGTCGGGGAAGGTCGGGGAAGGGAAGGGAAGGTCGGGGAAGGTCGGGGAAGGTCAGGTAATGGAAGGGAAGGTATGGGAAGGGAAGGGAAGGGAAGGGAAGGGAAGGGAAGGGAAGGGAAGGGAAGGGAAGGGAAGGGAAGGGAAGGGAAGGGAAGGGAAGGGAAGGGAAGGGAAGGGAAGGGAAGGTCAAGGAAGGGCAGTGACGGCAAGGTCTGGGAAGGTTGGGGAAGGGAAGGGAAGGGAAGGGAAGGGAAGGGAAGGGAAGGGAAGGGAAGGGAAGGGAAGGGAAGGGAAGGGAAGGGAAGGGAAGGGAAGGGAAGGGAAGGGAAGGGAAGGGAAGGGAAGGGAAGGGAAGGGAAGGGAAGGGAAAATAAGGGAAGGGAAATCAGGGAAGTTCAGGGAATGGAAGGTCGGGGAAGGTCAGGGAAGGCAAGGTCAGGGAAGATCAAGGAAGGTCATGTAAGGCAAGGTTAAGGAAGGTCAGGTAAGGTCAAGGAAGGTCAGGTAAGGTCAAGGAAGGTCGGGGAAGTTCGGAAAAGGTCGGGGAAGGTTAGGGAAGGTCAAGGAACATCAAGGAAGGTCAGGTAAGGTCAAGGAAGGTCAGTGACGGGAAGCTCAGGGAACGTCGGGGAAGTTCGGAAAACGTCGGGGAATGTCACGGAAGGGAAGGGAAGGGAAATCAGGGAAGGTCAGGGAATGGAAGGTCGGGGAAGGTCAGGGAAGGCAAGGTCAGGGAAGGTCAAGGAAGGTCATGTAAGGTAACGTCAAGGAACGTCAGGTAAGGTCAAGGAAGGTCACGTAAGGTCAAGGAAGGTCAGTGACGGGAAGGTCAGGGAGCTCGGGGAAGTTCGGAAAAGGTCGGGGAAGGTCAGGGAAGGGAAGGGAAATCAGGGAAGGTCGGGGAAGGTCAGGGAAGGCCAGGTCAGGGAAGGTCAGGAAAGGTCAAGGAAGGCCAAGGAAGGTCAGGTAAGGTCAAGGAAGGTCAGGTAAGGTCAAGGAAGGTCAGTGACGGGAAGGTCAGGGAAGGTCAGGGAAGGTCAGGGACGGGAAGGGAAGGGAAGGGATGGGAAGGGAAGGGAAGGGAAGGGAAGGGAAGGGAAGGGAAGGGAAGGGAAGGGAAGGGAAGGGAAGGGAAGGGAAGGGAAGGGAAGGGAAGGGAAGGGAAGGGAAGGGAAGGGAAGGGAAGGGAACGTCAGGGAAGGGAAGGGAAGGTCAGTGACAGGAAGGTCAGGGAAGGTCGGGGAAGGTCAGGGAAGGCAAAATCAGGGAAGGGAAGGGAAGGGAAGGTCAGGGAAGGTCAAGGAAGGCCAAGGAAGGTCAGGGAAGGTCAAGGAATGTCAGTGACGGGAAGGTCGGGGAAGGTTGGGGAAGGGAAGGGAAGGTCGGGGAAGGTCAGGGAAGGGATGGGAAGGGAAGGGAAGGGAAGGGAAGGGAAGGGAAGGGAAGGGCAGTGACGGCAAGGTCTGGGAAGGTCGGGGAAGGGAAGGTTGGGGAAAGGAAGGGAAGGGAAGGGAAGGGAAGGGAAGGGAAGGGAAGGGAAGGGAAGGGAAGGGAAGGGAAGGGAAGGGAAGGGAAGGGAAGGGAAGGGCAGTGACGGCAAGGTCTGGGAAGGTCTGGGAAGGTCGGGGAAGGTCGGGGAAGGGAAGGGAAGGGAAGGGAAGGGAAGGGAAGGGAAGGGAAGGGAAGGGAAGGGAAGGGAAGGGAAGGGAAGGGAAGGGAAGGGAAGGGAAGGTCAGGGAAGGGAAGGGAAGGGAAGGGAAGGGAAGGGAAGGGAAGGGAAGGGAAGGGAAGGGAAGGGAAGGGAAGGGAAGGGAAGGGAAGGGAAGGTCAAGGAAGGTCACTGACGGGTAGGTCAGGGAAGTTCGGGGAAGGTCAGGGAAGGCAAGGTCAGGGAAGGGAAGGGAAGGTTAGGGAAGGTCAAGGAAGGTGAAGGAAGGTCAGGTAAGGTCAAGGAAGGTCAGTGACTGGAAGGTCGGGGAAGGTCAGGGACGGGAAGGGAAGGGAAGGGACGGGAAGGGAAGGGAAGGGAAGGGAAGGGAAGGGAAGGGAAGGGAAGGGAAGGGAAGGGAAGGGAAGGGAAGGGAAGGGAAAGGAAGGGAAGGGAAGGGAAGGGAAGGGAAGGGAAGGGAAGGGCAGTGACGGCAAGGTCTGGGAAGGTCGGGGAAGGGAAGGGAAGGTCGGGGAAGGGAAGGGAAGGGAAGGGAAGGGAAGGGAAGGGAAGGGAAGGGAAGGGAAGGGAAGGGAAGGGAAGGGAAGGGAAGGGAAGGGAAGGTCAAGGAAGGGCAGTGACGGAAAGGTCTGGGAAGGTCGGGGAAGGGAAGGGAAGGTCAGGGAAGGTCAGGGAAGGGAAGGGAAGGGAAGGGAAGGGAAGGGAAGGGAAGGGAAGGGAAGGAAGGAAGGAAGGGAAGGGAAGGGACGGCAAGGAGGGAAGGTGGGAAGGGTAGGGAAGGTTCGGGGAAGGGCAGGGAATGGGAAGGGCAGGAAGGGAAGGGAAGGGAAGGGAAGGAGGGAAGGGAAGGGAAGGGAAGGGAAGGGAGGAAGGTGAAGGAAGGTCAGGTAAGGTCAAGGAAGGTCAGTGACGGGAAGGTCGGGGAAGGTCGGGGAAGGTCGGGGAAGGGAAGGGAAGGGAAGGTTGGAGGGGAAGGTGGGGAAGGCGGGGAAGGGACGGGGAAGGGAAGGGAAGGGAAGGAAGGGAAGGGAAGGGAAGGGAAGGGGAAGGGAAGGGAAGGGAAGGAAGGGAAGGGAAAGGAAGGGAAGGGAAGGGAAGGGAGGGAAGGGAAGGGAAGGGAAGGGAAGGGAAGGGAAGGGAAGGAATGGAAGGGCAGGAAGGACGGGAAGGTCTGGGAAGGTCCGGAAGGAAGGGAAGGAAGGTCAGGGGAAGGTCGGGAAGGGAAGGGAAGGGAAGGGAAGTCAGGGAGGTAAGGTCAGGGGAAGGCAAGGAAGGTCAGGGAGGGCAAGGTCATGAAGGTCAGGGAAGGTCAAGGAAGGTCAGTGAGAGGAAGGTCAGGAAGGTCGGGGAAGGTCAGGGAAGGCAAGATCAGGGAAGGGAAGGTCAGGGAAGGTCAAGGAAGGTCAAGGAAGGTCAGGTAAGGTCAAGGAAGGTCAGGGAAGGTGAAGGAAGGTCAGTGACAGGAAGGTCGGGGAAGGTCGGGCAAGGGAAGGGAAGGTCGGCGAAGGTTAGGGAAGGGAAGGGAAGGGAAGGGAAGGGAAGGGAAGGGAAGGGAAGGGAAGGGAAGGGAAGGGAAGGGAAGGGAAGGGAAGGGAAGGGAAGGGAAGGGAAGGGAAGGGAAGGGAAGGGAAGGGCAGTGACGGCAAGGTCTGGGAAGGTCGGGGAAGGGAAGGGAAGGTCGGGGAAGGTCGGGGAAGGTCGGGAAGGGAAGGGAAGGGAAGGGAAGGGAAGGGAAGGGAAGGGAAGGGAAGGGAAGGGAAGGGAAGGGAAGGGAAGGGAAGGGAAGGGAAGGGAAGGGAAGGTCAAGGAAGGGCAGTGACGGAAAGGTCTGGGAAGGTCGGGGAAGGGAAGGGAAGGTCAGGGAAGGTCAGGGAAGGGAAGGGAAGGGAAGGGAAGGGAAGGGAAGGGAAGGGAAGGGAAGGGAAGGGAAGGGAAGGGAAGGGAAGGGAAGGGAAGGGAAGGGAAGGGAAGGGAAGGGCAGTGACGGAAAGGTCTGGGAAGGTCGGGGAAGGGAAGGGAAGGTTGGGGAAGGGAAGGGAAGGGAAGGGAAGGGAAGGGAAGGGAAGGGAAGGGAAGGGAAGGGAAGGGAAGGGAAGGGAAGGGAAGGGAAGGGAAGGGAAGGGAAGGAAGGGAAGGGAAGGGAAGGGAAGGGAAGGGAAGGGAAGGGAAGGGAAGGGCAGTGACGGCAAGGTCTGGGAAGGTCTGGGAAGGTCGGGGAAGGTCGGGAAGGGAAGGGAAGGGAAGGGAAGGGAAGGGAAGGGAAGGGAAGGGAAGGGAAGGGAAGGGAAGGGGAAGGGAAGGGAAGGGAAGGGAAGGGAAGGGAAGGGAAGGAAGGGAAGGGAAGGAAGGTCGGGGAGGGAAGGGAAGGTCGTGGAAGGGAAGGTCAGGGAAGGGAAGGGAAGGGAAGGGAAGGGAAGGGGAAGGGAAGGGAAGGGAAGGGAAGGGAAGGGAAAGGGAAGGGAAGGGAAGGAAGGGAAGGGAAGGGAAGGGAAGGGAAGGGAAGGGAAGGTCAAGGAAGGTCACTGACGGGTAGGTCAGGGAAGTTCGGGGAAGGTCAGGGAAGGCAAGGTCAGGGAAGGGAAGGGAAGGTTAGGGAAGGTCAAGGAAGGTGAAGGAAGGTCAGGTAAGGTCAAGGAAGGTCAGTGACTGGAAGGTCGGGGAAGGTCAGGGACGGGAAGGGAAGGGAAGGGACGGGAAGGAAGGGAAGGGAAGGGAAGGGAAGGGAAGGGAAGGAAGGGAAGGAAGGAAGGGAAGGGAAGGGAAGGGAAGGAAGGGAAGGGAAGGGAAGGGAAGGGAAGGGCAGTGACGGCAAGGTCTGGGAAGGTCGGGGAAGGGAAGGGAAGGTCGGGGAAGGGAAGGGAAGGGAAGGGAAGGGAAGGGAAGGGAAGGGAAGGGAAGGGAAGGGAAGGGAAGGGAAGGGAAGGGAAGGGAAGGGAAGGGAAGGTCAAGGAAGGGCAGTGACGGAAAGGTCTGGGAAGGTCGGGGAAGGGAAGGGAAGGTCAGGGAAGGTCAGGGAAGGGAAGGGAAGGGAAGGGAAGGGAAGGGAAGGGAAGGGAAGGGAAGGGAAGGGAAGGGAAGGGAAGGGAAGGGAAGGGCAGTGACGGAAAGGTCTGGGAAGGTCGGGGAAGGGAAGGGAAGTTTGGGGAAGGGAAGGGAAGGGAAGGGAAGGGAAGGGAAGGGAAGGGAAGGAAGGGAAGGGAAGGGAAGGTGAAGGAAGGTCAGGTAAGGTCAAGGAAGGTCAGTGACGGGAAGGTCGGGGAAGGTCGGGGAAGGTCGGGGAAGGGAAGGGAAGGGAAGGTTGGGGAAGGGAAGGTCGGGGAAGGGAAGGTCGGGGAAGGGAAGGGAAGGGAAGGGAAGGGAAGGGAAGGGAAGGGAAGGGAAGGGAAGGGAAGGAAGGGAAGGGAAGGGGAAGGGAAGGGAAGGGAAGGGAAGGGAAGGGAAGGGAAGGGAAGGGAAGGGAAGGGAAGGGAAGGGAAGGGAAGGGAAAGGAAGGTCAAGGAAGGGCAGTGACGGGAAGGTCTGGGAAGGTCGGGGAACGGAAGGGAAGGTTGGGGAAGGTCGGGAAAGGGAAGGGAAGGGAAGGGAAAGTCAGGGAAGGGAAGGTCAGGGAAGGTCAAGGAAGGTCAGGGAAGGTCAAGGAAGGTCAGGGAAGGTCAAGGAAGGTCAGTGAGAGGAAGGTCAGGGAAGGTCGGGGAAGGTCAGGGAAGGCAAGATCAGGGAAGGGAAGGTCAGGGAAGGTCAAGGAAGGTCAAGGAAGGTCAGGTAAGGTCAAGGGAAGGTCAGGGAAGGTGAAGGAAGGTCAGTGACAGGAAGGTCGGGGAAGGTCGGGCAAGGGAAGGGAAGGTCGGCGAAGGTTAGGGAAGGGAAGGGAAGGGAAGGGAAGGGAAGGGAAGGGAAGGGAAGGAAGGGAAGGAAGGGAAGGGAAGGGAAGGGAAGGGAAGGGAAGGGAAGGGAAGGGAAGGGAAGGGCAGTGACGGCAAGGTCTGGGAAGGTCGGGGAAGGGAAGGGAAGGTCGGGGAAGGTCGGGGAAGGTCGGGGAAGGTCGGGGAAGGGAAGGGAAGGGAAGGGAAGGGAAGGGAAGGGAAGGGAAGGGGAAGGGAAGGGAAGGGAAGGTCAAGGAAGGGCAGTGACGGAAAGGTCTGGGAAGGTCGGGGAAGGAAGGGAAGGTCAGGAAGGTCAGGGAAGGGAAGGGAAGGGAAGGGAAGGGAAGGGAAGGGAAGGGAAGGGAAGGGAAGGGAAGGGAAGGGAAGGGAAGGGAAGGGAAGGGCAGTGACGGAAAGGTCTGGGAAGGTCGGGGAAGGGAAGGGAAGGTTGGGGAAGGGAAGGGAAGGGAAGGGAAGGGAAGGGAAGGGAAGGGAAGGGAAGGGAAGGGAAGGGAAGGGAAGGGAAGGGAAGGGAAGGGAAGGGAAGGGAAGGGAAGGGAAGGGAAGGGAAGGGAAGGGAAGGGAAGGGAAGGGAAGGGAAGGGAAGGGAAGGGAAGGGAAGGGAAAGTCAAGGAAGGTCAGGTAAGGTTAAGGAAGGTCAAGCAAGGTCAGGTAAGGTCAAGGAAGGTCACTGACGGGTAGGTCAGGGAAGTTCGGGGAAGGTCAGGGAAGGCAAGGTCAGGGAAGGGAAGGGAAGATTAGGGAAGGTCAAGGAAGGTGAAGGAAGGTCAGGTAAGGTCAAGGAAGGTCAGTGACGGGAAGGTCGGGGAAGGTCGGGGAAGGGAAGGGAAGGGAAGGGAAGGGAAGGAAGGGAAGGTCGGGAAGGGAAGGTCGGGGAAGGGAAGGTCGGGGAAGGGAAGGGAAGGGAAGGGAAGGGAAGGGAAGGGAAGGGAAGGGAAGGGAAGGGAAGGGAAGGGAAGGGAAGGGAAGGGAAGGGAAGGGAAGGGAAGGGAAGGGAAGGGAAGGGAAGGGAAGGGAAGGGAAGGGAAGGGAAGGGAAGGGAAGGGAAGGGAAGGGGAAGGGAAAGGAAGGTCAAGGAAGGGCAGTGACGGGAAGGTCTGGGAAGGTCGGGGAATGGAAGGGAGGGTTGGGGAAGGTCGGGGAAAGGGAAGGGAAGGAAAGTCAGGGAAGGGAAGGTCAGGGAAGGTCAAGGAAGGTCAGGGAAGGTCAAGGAAGGTCAGGGAAGGTCAAGGAAGGTCAGGTAAGGTCAAGGAAGGTCAGGGAAGGTCAAGGAACGTCAGTGACAGGAAGGTCGGGGAAGGTCGGGGAAGGTCGGGGAAGGGAAGGGAAGGCAAGATCAGGGAAGGGAAGGTCAGGGAAGGTCAAGGAAGGTCAAGGAAGGTCAGGTAAGGTCAAGGAAGGTCAGGGAAGGTGAAGGAAGGTCAGTGACAGGAAGGTCGGGGAAGGTCGGGCAAGGGAAGGGAAGGTCGGCGAAGGTTAGGGAAGGGAAGGGAAGGGAAGGGAAGGGAAGGGAAGGGAAGGGAAGGGAAGGGAAGGGAAGGGAAGGGAAGGGAAGGGAAGGGAAGGGAAGGGAAGGGAAGGGAAGGGAAGGGCAGTGACGGCAAGGTCTGGGAAGGTCGGGGAAGGGAAGGGAAGGTCGGGGAAGGTCGGGGAAGGTCGGGGAAGGGAAGGGAAGGGAAGGGAAGGGAAGGGAAGGGAAGGGAAGGGAAGGGAAGGGAAGGGAAGGGAAGGGAAGGGAAGGGAAGGGAAGGGAAGGTCAAGGAAGGGCAGTGACGGAAAGGTCTGGGAAGGTCGGGGAAGGGAAGGGAAGGTCAGGGAAGGTCAGGGAAGGTCAGGGAAGGGAAGGGAAGGGAAGGGAAGGGAAGGGAAGGGAAGGGAAGGGAAGGGAAAGGAAGGGAAGGGAAGGGAAGGGAAGGGAAGGTCAAGGAAGGGCAGTGACGGAAAGGTCTGGGAGGTCGGGGAAGGGAAGGGAAGGTTGGGAA
This sequence comes from Aptenodytes patagonicus, assembly GCF_965638725.1. Lineage (NCBI taxonomy): Eukaryota > Metazoa > Chordata > Aves > Sphenisciformes > Spheniscidae > Aptenodytes > Aptenodytes patagonicus. The sequence goes on from NC_134975.1 coordinate 62,655, forward strand.
GGGAAGGGAAGGGAAGGGAAGGGAAGGGAAGGGAAGGGAAGGAAGGGAAGGGGAAGGAAGGGAAGGGAAGGGAAGGGAAGGGAAGGGAAGGGAAGGGAAGGGAAGGGAAGGGAAGGGAAGGGAAGGAAGGGAAGGGAAGGGAAGGGAAGGGAAGGGAAGGGAAAGTCAAGGAAGGTCAGGTAAGGTTAAGGAAGGTCAAGCAAGGTCAGGTAAGGTCAAGGAAGGTCACTGACGGGTAGGTCAGGGAAGTTCGGGGAAGGTCAGGGAAGGCAAGGTCAGGGAAGGGAAGGGAAGGGAAGGTTAGGGAAGGTCAAGGAAGGTGAAGGAAGGTCAGGTAAGGTCAAGGAAGGTCAGTGACGGGAAGGTCGGGGAAGGTCGGGGAAGGGAAGGGAAGGGAAGGGAAGGGAAGGGAAGGTCGGGGAAGGGAAGGTCGGGGAAGGGAAGGTCGGGGAAGGGAAGGGAAGGGAAGGTCGGGGAAGGGAAGGGAAGGGAAGGGAAGGGAAGGGAAGGGAAGGGAAGGGAAGGGAAGGGAAGGGAAGGGAAGGGAAGGGAAGGGAAGGGAAGGGAAGGGAAGGGAAGGGAAAGGAAGGTCAAGGAAGGGCAGTGACGGGAAGGTCTGGGAAGGTCGGGGAACGGAAGGGAGGGTTGGGGAAGGTCGGGAAAGGGAAGGGAAGGGAAAGTCAGGGAAGGGAAGGTCAGGGAAGGTCAAGGAAGGTCAGGGAAGGTCAAGGAAGGTCAGGGAAGGTCAAGGAAGGTCAGGGAAGGTCAAGGAACGTCAGTGACAGGAAGGTCAGGGAAGGTCGGGGAAGGTCGGGAAGGGAAGGGAAGGCAAGATCAGGGAAGGGAAGGTCAGGGAAGGTCAAGGAAGGTCAAGGAAGTCAGGTAAGGTCAAGGAAGGTCAGGGAAGGTGAAGGAAGGTCAGTGACAGGAAGGTCGGGGAAGGTCGGGCAAGGGAAGGGAAGGTCGGCGAAGGTTAGGGAAGGTTAGGGAAGGTTAGGGAAGGGAAGGGAAGGGAAGGAAGGGAAGGGAAGGGAAGGGAAGGGAAGGAAGGGAAGGGAAGGGAAATCAGGGAAGGTCAGGGAATGGAAGGTCAGGGAGGGCAAGGTCAGGGAAGGTCAAGGAAGGTCATGTAAGGTAAGGTCAAGGAAGGTCAGGTAAGGTCAAGGAAGGTCAGGGAAGGTCAAGGAACGTCAGTGACAGGAAGGTCGGGGAAGGTCGGGGAAGGTCGGGGAAGGTCGGGGAAGGGAAGGGAAGGGAAGGGAAGGGAAGGGAAGGAAGGGAAGGGAAGGGAAGGGAAGGGAAGGGAAGGGAAGGGAAGGGAATGGGAAGTCGGGGAAATTCAGGGAAGGGAAGGGAAGGTCAGGGAAGGTCAAGGAAGGTCAGGTAAGGTCAAGGAAGGTCAGGGAAAGCTCAAGGAAGGTCAGTGACGGGAAGGGAAGGGAAGGGAAGGGAAGGGAAGGGAAGGGAAGGGAAGGGAAGGGAAGGGAAGGGAAGGGAAGGGAAGGGAAGGAAGGGAAGGGAAGGGAAGGGAAGGGAAGGGAAGGGAAGGGAAGGGAAGGGAAGGGAAGGGAAGGTCAAGGAAGGGCAGTGACGGAAAGCTCTGGGAAGGGCGGGGAAGGGAAGGGGAAGGTTGGGGAAGGTCAGGGAAGGGAACGTTGGGGAAGGTCAGGGAAGGGAAGGGAAGGGAAGGGAAGGGAAGGGAAGGGAAGGGAAGGGAAGGGAAGGGAAGGGAAGGGAAATCAGGGAAGGTCAGGGAAGGTCATGTAAGGTAAGGTCAAGGAAGGTCAGGTAAGGTCAAGGAAGGTCAGGTACGGTCAAGGAACGTCAGTGACGGGAAGGTCAGGGAAGGTCGGGGAAGGTCAGGGAAGGGAAGGGAAGGGAAGGGAAGGGAAGGGAAGGGAAGGGAAGGGAAGACCAAGGAAGGTCAGGGAAGGGAAGCGAATGGGAAGTCGGGGAAATTCAGGGAAGGGAAGGGAAGGTCAGGGGAAGGTCAAGGAAGGTCAGGTAAGGTAAGGTCAAGGAAGGTCGGGTAAGGTCAAGGAAGGTCAGGTAAGGTCAAGGAAGGTCAGTGACGGGAAGGTCAGGGAAGGTCGGGGAAGGTCGGGGAAGGGAAGGGAAGGTCGGGGAAGGTCGGGGGAGGGTCGGGGAAGGGAAGGGAAGGGAAGGGAAGGGAAGGGAAGGGAAGGGAAGGGAAGGGAAGGGAAGGGAAGGGAAGGGAAGGGAAGGGAAGGGAAGGAAGGGAAGGGAAGGGAAGGGAAGGGAAGGGAAGGGAAGGGAAGGGAAGGGAAAGTCAGGGAAGGGAAGGGAAGGTCAGGGAAAATCAAGGAAGGTCAGGTAAGGTCAAGGAAGGTCAGGGAAGGTCAAGGAATGTCAGGTAAGGTCAAGGAAGGTCAGTGACAGGAAGGTCAGGGAGGTCGGGAAAGGTCGGGGAAGGCAAGATCAGGGAGGGAAGGGAAGGGAAGGTCAGGTAAGGTCAAGGAAGGTCAGTGACGGGAAGGTCAGGGAAGGTCGGGGGAAGTTCGGGGAAGGTCGGGGAAGGTCAGGGAAGGGGAAGGGAAGGTCAGGGAAGGTCAAGGAAGGTCAAGGAAGGTCAGGTAAGGTCAAGGAAGGTCAGGGAAGGTCAAAGAAGGTCACTGACAGGAAGGTCGGGGAAGGTCGGGGAACGGAAGGGAAGGTCGGGGAAGGTCGGGGGAGGTCAGGTAATGGAAGGGAAGGGATGGGAAGGGAAGGGAAGGGAAGGGAAGGGAAGGGAAGGGAAGGGAAGGGAAGGGAAGGGAAGGAAAGGAAGGGAAGGGAAGGGAAGGGAAGGGAAGGGAAGGGAAGGGAAGGGAAGGGAAGGGAAGGGAAGGGAAGGGAAGGGAAGGAAGGGAAGGGAAGGGAAGGGAAGGGAAGGGAAGGGAAGGGAAGGGAAGGGAAGGGAAGGTCAAGGAAGGGCAGTGACGGCAAGGTCTGGGAAGGTTGGGGAAGGGAAGGGAAGGGAAGGGAAGGGAAGGGAAGGGAAGGGAAGGGAAGGGAAGGGAAGGGAAGGAAGGGAAGGGAAGGGAAGGGAAGGGAAGGGAAAATAAGGGAAGGGAAATCAGGGAAGGTCAGGGAATGGAAGGTCGGGGAAGGTCAGGGAAGGCAAGGTCAGGGAAGGTCAAGGAAGGTCATGTAAGGCAAGGTTAAGGAAGGTCAGGTAAGGTCAAGGAAGGTCAGGTAAGGTCAAGGAAGGTCGGGGAAGTTCGGAAAAGGTCGGGGAAGGTTAGGGAAGGTCAAGGAACATCAAGGAAGGTCAGGTAAGGTCAAGGAAGGTCAGTGACGGGAAGCTCAGGGAAGTTCGGGGAAGTTCGGAAAACGTCGGGGAATGTCACGGAAGGGAAGGGAAGGGAAATCAGGGAAGGTCAGGGAATGGAAGGTCGGGGAAGGTCAGGGAAGGCAAGGTCAGGGAAGGTCAAGGAAGGTCATGTAAGGTAACGTCAAGGAACGTCAGGTAAGGTCAAGGAAGGTCACGTAAGGTCAAGGAAGGTCAGTGACGGGAAGGTCAGGGAGCTCGGGGAAGTTCGGAAAAGGTCGGGGAAGGTCAGGGAAGGGAAGGGAAATCAGGGAAGGTCGGGGAAGGTCAGGGAAGGCCAGGTCAGGGAAGGTCAGGTAAGGTCAAGGAAGGTCAGGTAAGGTCAAGGAAGGTCAGTGACGGGAAGGTCAGGGAAGGTCAGGGAAGGTCAGGGACGGGAAGGGAAGGGAAGGGATGGGAAGGGAAGGGAAGGGAAGGGAAGGGAAGGGAAGGGAAGGGAAGGGAAGGGAAGGGAAGGGAAGGGAAGGGAAGGGAAGGGAAGGGAAGGGAAGGGAAGGGAAGGGAAGGGAAGGGAAGGGAAGGGAAAGTCAGGGAAGGGAAGGGAAGGTCAGTGACAGGAAGGTCAGGGAAGGTCGGGGAAGGTCAGGGAAGGCAAAATCAGGGAAGGGAAGGGAAGGGAAGGTCAGGGAAGGTCAAGGAAGGACAAGGAAGGTCAGGGAAGCTCAAGGAATGTCAGTGACGGAATGTCGGGGAAGGTTGGGAAGGGAAGGGAAGGTCGGGGAAGGTCAGGAAGGGATGGGAAGGGAAGGGAAGGGAAGGGAAGGGAAGGGAAGGGCAGTGACGGCAAGGTCTGGGAAGGTCGGGGAAGGGAAGGTTGGGGAAGGAAGGGAAGGGAAGGGAAGGGAAGGGAAGGGAAGGGAAGGGAAGGAAGGGAAGGGAAGGGAAGGGAAGGGAAGGAAGGGAAGGGAAGGGAAGGGAAGGGCAGTGACGGCAAGGTCTGGGAAGGTCGGGGAAGGTCGGGGAAGGGAAGGGAAGGGAAGGGAAGGGAAGGGAAGGGAAGGGAAGGGAAGGGAAGGAAGGGAAGGGAAGGTCGGGAAGAGAAGGTCAGGGAAGGGAAGGGAAGGGAAGGGAAGGGAAGGGAAGGGAAGGGAAGGGAAGGGAAGGGAAGGGAAGGGAAGGGAAGGGAAAGGAAGGGAAGGGAAGGGAAGGGAAGGGAAGGGAAGGGAAGGGAAGGGAAGGGAAGGGAAAGGAAGGTGAAGGAAGGGCAGTGACGGGAAGGTCTGGGAAGGTCGGGGAACGGAAGGGAAGGTTGGGGAAGGTCGGGAAAGGGAAGGGAAGGGAAGGGAAAGTCAGGGAAGGGAAGGTCAGGGAAGGTCAAGGAAGGTCAGGGAAGGTCAAGGAAGGTCAGGGAAGGTCAAGGAAGGTCAGTGAGAGGAAGGTCAGGGAAGGCCGGGGAAGGTCAGGGAAGGCAAGATCAGGGAAGGGAAGGTCAGGGAAGGTCAAGGAAGGTCAAGGAAGGTCAGGTAAGGTCAAGGAAGGTCAGGGAAGGTGAAGGAAGGTCAGTGACAGGAAGGTCGGGGAAGGTCGGGCAAGGGAAGGGAAGGTCGGCGAAGGTTAGGGAAGGAAGGAAGGGAAGGGAAGGGAAGGGAAGGGAAGGGAAGGGAAGGAAGGGAAGGGAAGGGAAGGGAAGGGAAGGGAAGGGAAGGGAAGGGAAGGGAAGGGAAGGAAGGGAAGGGAAGGGCAGTGACGGCAAGGTCTGGGAAGGTCGGGGAAGGGAAGGGAAGGTCGGGGAAGGTCGGGGAAGGGAAGGGAAGGGAAGGGAAGGGAAGGGAGGGAAGGGAAGGGAAGGGAAGGGAAGGGAAGGGAAGGTCAAGGAAGGGCAGTGACGGAAAGGTCTGGGAAGGTCGGGGAAGGGAAGGGAAGGTCAGGGAAGGTCAGGGAAGGGAAGGGAAGGGAAGGAAGGGAAGGGAAGGAAGGGAAGGGAAGGGAAGGGAAGGGAAGGGAAGGGAAGGGAAGGGAAGGTCAAGGAAGGGCAGTGACGGAAAGGTCTGGGAAGGTCGGGGAAGGTCGGGGAAGGGAAGGGAAGGGAAGGTCGGGGAAGGGAAGGTCGGGAGGGAAGGGAAGGTCGGGGAAGGGAAGGGAAGGGAAGGGAAGGGAAGGAAGGGAAGGAAGGGAAGGGAAGGGAAGGGAAGGGAAGGGAAGGGAAGGGAAGGGAAGGGAAGGGAAGGGAAGGGAAGGGAAGGGAAGGGAAGGGAAGGGAAGGGAAGGGAAGGGAAGGAAGGGAAGGGAAAGGAAGGTCAAGGAAGGGCAGTGACGGGAAGGTCTGGGAAGGTCGGGGAACGGAAGGGAGGGTTGGGGAAGGTCGGGAAAGGGAAGGGAAGGGAGGAAAGTCAGGGAAGGGAAGGTCAGGGAAGGTCAAGGAAGGTCAGGGAAGGTCAAGGAAGGTCAGGGAAGGTCAAGGAAGGTCAGTGACAGGAAGGTCAGGGAAGGTCGGGAAGGTCAGGGAAGGCTAGATCAGGGAAGGGAAGGTCAGGGAAGGTCAAGGAAGGTCAAGGAAGGTCTGGTAAGGTCAAGGAAGGTCAGGGAAGGTGAAGGAAGGTCAGTGACAGGAAGGTCGGGTAAGGTCGGGCAAGGAAGGGAAGGTCGGCGAAGGTTAGGGAAGGTTAGGGAAGGGAAGGGAAGGGAAGGGAAGGGAAGGGAAGGGAAGGGAAGGGAAGGGAAGGGAAGGGAAGGGAAGGGAAGGGAAGGGAAGGGAAGGGAAGGGAAGGGAAATCAGGGAAGGTCAGGGAATGGAAGGTCAGGGAAGGCAAGGTCAGGGAAGGTCAAGGAAGGTCATGTAAGGTAAGGTCAAGGAAGGTCAGGTAAGGTCAAGGAAGGTCAGGTAAAGTCAAGGAAGGTCAGTGACGGGAAGGTCAGGGAAGGTCGGGGAAGGTCAGGGAAGGGAAGGTCAGGGAAGGGAAGGGAAGGGAAGGGAATGGAAGGGAAGGGAAGGGAAGGGAAGGGAAGGGAAGGGAAGACCAAGGAAGGTCAGGGAAGGGAAGGGAATGGGAAGTCGGGGAAATTCAGGGAAGGGAAGGGAAGGTCAGGGAAGGTCAAGGAAGGTCAGGTAAGGTCAAGGAAGGTCAGGTAAGCTCCAGGAAGGTCAGTGACGGGAAGGGAAGGGAAGGGAAGGGAAGGGAAGGGAAGGGAAGGGAAGGGAAGGGAAGGGAAGGGAAGGGAAGGGAAGGGAAGGGCAGTGACGGCAAGGTCTGGGAAGGTCAGGGAAGGTCGGGGAAGGTCGGGGATGGTCGGGGAAGGGACGGGAAGGGAAGGGAAGGGAAGGGAAGGGAAGGGAAGGGAAGGGAAGGGAAGGGAAGGGAAGGGAAGGTCAAGGAAGGGCAGTGACGGAAAGGTCTGGGACGGTCGGGGAAGGGAAGGGAAGGTCAGGGAAGGGAAGGGAAGGGAAGGGAAGGAAGGGAAGGGAAGGTCAAGGAAGGGCAGTGACGGAAAGGTCTGGGAAGGTCGGGGAAGGGAAGGGAAGGTGGGGAAGGGAAGGGAAGGGAAGGGAAGGGAAGGGAAGGGAAGGGAAGGGAAGGGAGGGGAAGGGAAGGGAAGGGAAGGGAAGGGAAGGGAAGGGAAGGGAAGGGAAGGGAAGGGAAGGGAAGGGAAGGGAAGGGAAGGGAAGGGAAGGGAAGGGAAATCAGGGAAGGTCAGGGAATGGAAGGTCAGGGAAGGCAAGGTCAGGGAAGGTCAAGGAAGGTCATGTAAGGTAAGGTCAAGGAAGGTCAGGTAAGGTCAAGGAAGGTCAGGTAAAGTCAAGGAAGGTCAGTGACGGAAGGTCAGGGAAGGTCGGGAAGGTCAGGGAAGGGAAGGTCAGGGAAGGGAAGGGAAGGGAAGGAATGGAAGGGAAGGGAAGGGAAGGGAAGTGAAGGGAAGGGAAGACCAAGGAAGGTCAGGGAAGGGAAGGGAATGGGAAGTCGGGGAAATTCAGGGAAGGGAAGGGAAGGTCAGGAAGGGTAAGGAAGGTCAGGTAAGGTCAAGGAAGGTCAGGTAAGCTCAAGGAAGGTCAGTGACGGGAAGGGAAGGGAAGGGAAGGGAAGGGAAGGGAAGGGAAGGGAAGGGAAGGGAAGGGAAGGGAAGGGAAGGGAAGGAAGGGAAGGGAAGGGAAGGGAAGGGAAGGAAGGGAAGGGAAGGGAAGGGAAGGGAAGGGAAGGGAAGGGAAGGGAAGGGCAGTGACGGCAAGGTCTGGGAAGGTCAGGGAAGGTCGGGGAACGTCGGGGATGGTCGGGGAAGGGACGGGAAGGGAAGGGAAGGGAAGGGAAGGGAAGGGAAGGGAAGGGAAGGGAAGGTCAAGGAAGGGCAGTGACGGAAAGGTCTGGGAAGGTCGGGGAAGGGAAGGGAAGGTTGGGGAAGGGAAGGGAAGGGAAGGGAAGGGAAGGGAAGGGAAGGGAAGGGAAGGGAAGGGAAGGGAGGGGAAGGGAAGGGAAGGAAGGAAGGGAAGGGAAGGGAAGGGAAGGGAAGGAAGGAAGGAAGGGAAGGGAAGGGAAGGGAAGGGAAGGGAAGGGAAGGGAAGGGAAGGGAAGGGAAGGGAAGGGAAGGGAAGGGAAGGGAAGGGAAGGGAAGGGAAATCAGGGAAGGTCAGGGAATGGAAAGGTCAGGGAAGGCAAGGTCAGGGAAGGTCAAGGAAGGTCATGTAAGGTAAGGTCGAAGGTCAGGTAAGGTCAAGGAAGGTCAGTGACGGGAAGGTCAGGGAAGGTCGGGGAAGGTCAGGGAAGGGAAGGGAAGGGAAGGGAAGGAAGGAAGGGAAGGGAAGGGAAGGGAAGGGAAGGGAAGGGAAGGGAAGGGAAGACCAAGGAAGGTCAGGGAAGGGAAGGGAATGGAAGTCGGGGAAATTCAGGGAAGGTCAGGGAAGGTCAGGGAAGGTCAAGGAAGGTCAGGGATGGTCAAGGAAGGTCAGTGACGTGAAGGGAAGGGGAAGGGAAGGGAAGGGATGGAAGGAAGGGAAGGAAGGGAAGGGAAGGGAAGGGAAGGGAAGGGAAGGGAAGGGAAGGGAAGGGAAGGGAAGGGAAGGGAAGGGAAGGGAAGGAAGGGAAGGGAAGGGAAGGGAAGGGAAGGGAAAGGAAGGGCAGTGACAGCAAGGTCTGGGAAGGTGGGGAAGGGAAGGTCGGGGAAGGGAAGGTCGGGGAAGGGAAGGGAAGGTCGGGGAAGGGAAGGGAAGGGAAGGGAAGGGAAGGGAAGGGAAGGAAGGGAAGGGAAGGGAAGGGAAGGGAAGGGAAGGGAAGTGAAGGGAAGGGAAGGGAAGGGAAGGGAAGGGAAGGGAAGAGAGGTCAAGGAATGGCAGTGACGGAAAGGTCTGGGGAAGGTCGGGGAAGGGAAGGGAAGGTCGGGGAAGGACAGGGAAGGCAAGGTCAGGGAAGGTCAAGGAAGGTCATGTAAGGCAAGGTTAAGGAAGGTCAGGTAAGGTCAAGGAAGGTCAGGTAAGGTCAAGGAAGGTCAGTGACGGGAAGGTCGGGGAAGTTCGGAAAAGCTCGGGGAAGGTCAGGGAAGGTCAAGGAACGTCAAGGAAGGTCAGGTAAGGTTAAGGAAGGTCAGTGACGGGAAGCTCAGGGAAGGTTGGGGAAGTTCGGAAAACGTCGGGGAAGGTCAGGGAAGGAAAGGGGAAGGGAAGGGAAATCAGGGAAGGTCAGGGAATGGAAGGTCGGGGAAGGTCAGGGAAGGCAAGGTCAGGGAAGGTCAAGGAAGGTCATGTAAGGTAAGGTCAAGGAAGGTCAGGTAAGGTCAAGGAAGGTCAGTGACGGAAGGTCAGGGAGGTCGGGGAAGTTCGGAAAAGGTCGGGGAAGGTCAGGGAAGGGAAGGGAAACTCAGGGAAGGTCGGGGAAGGTCAGGGAAGGCAAGGTCAGGGAAGGTCAGGAAAGGTCAAGGAAGGTCAAGGAAGGTCAGGTAAGGTCAAGGAAGGTCAGGTAAGGTCAAGGAAGGTCAGTGACGGGAAGGTCAGGGAAGGTCGGGGAAGGTCAGGACGGGAAGGGAAGGGAAGGAAGGGAAGGGAAGGGAAGGGAAGGGAAGGGAAGGGAAGGGAAGGGTAGGTGAAGGAAGGGCGGTGACGGCAAGGTCTGGGAAGGTCGTGGGAAGGAAGTTTGGGAAGGGAAGGGAAGGGGAAGGGAAGGTCAGGGAAGGGAAGGGAAGGGAAGGGAAGGGAAGGGAAGGGAAGGGAAGGGAAGGGAAGGGAAGGGAAGGGAAGGAAGGGAAGGGAAGGGAAGGGAAGGGAAGGTCAGGGAAGGGAAGGGAAGGGAAGGGAAGGGAAGGGAAGGGAAGGGAAGGGAAGGGAAGGGAAGGGAAGGGAAGGGAAGGGAAGGGAAGGGAAGGGAAGGGAAGGGAAGGGAAGGGAAGGGAAGGGAAGGGAAGGGAAGGGAAAGTCAAGGAAGGTCAGCTAAGGTCAAGGAAGGTCAGTGACAGGAAGGTCAGGGAAGGTCGGGGAAGGTCAGGGAAGGCAAGATCAGGGAAGGGAAGGGAAGGTCAGGGAATTTCAAGGAAGGTCAAGGAAGGTCAGGGAAGGTCAAGGAATGTCAGTGACAGGAAGGTCGGGGAAGGTTGGGGAAGGGAAGGGAAGGGAAGGGAAGGGAAGGGAAGGGAAGGAAGGGAAGGGAAGGGAAGGGAAGGGAAGGGAAGGGAAGGGAAGGGAAGGGAAGGGAAGGGAAGGGAAGGGAAGGGAAGGGAAGGGAAGGGAAGGGAAGGGAAGGGAAGGGAAGGGGAGGGAAGGGAAGGTCAAGGAAGGGCAGTGACGGCAAGGTCTGGGAAGGTCGGGGAAGGGAAGGTTGGGGAAGGAAGGTTGGGGAAGGGAAGGGAAGGGAAGGGAAGGGAAGGGAAGGGAAGGGAAGAAGGGAAGGGAAGGGAAGGGAAGGAAGGGAAGGGAAGGGAAGGGAAGGGAAGGGAAGGGAAGGGAAGGGAAGGGAAGGGAAGGTCAGTGACGGGAATGTCGGGGAAGGGAAGGGAAGGTCGGGGAAGGTCAGGGAAGGGAAGGTCAGGGAAGGTCAGGGAAGGGAAGGTCAGGGAAGGTCAGGGAAGGGAAGGCAAGGGAAGGTCAGGGAATGGAAGGGAAGGGAAGGTCAGGGAAGGGAAGGGAAGGGAAGGGAAGGGAAGGGAAGGGAAGGAAGGGAAGGGAAGGGAAGGGAAGGGAAGGGAAGGGAAGGGAAGGGAAGGGAAGGGAAGGGAAGGGAAGGGAAGGGAAGGGAAGGGAAGGGAAGGGAAGGGAAGAAAAATCAGGGAAGGTCAGGGAATGGAAGGTCGGGGAAGGTCAGCGAAGGCAAGGTCAGGGAAGGTCAAGGAAGGTCATGTAAGGCAAGGTCAAGGAAGGTTAGGTAAGCTCAAGGAAGGTCAGGTAAAGTCAAGGAAGGTCAGTGACGGGAAGGTCAGGGAAGGTCGGGGAAGGTCAGGAAAGGAAGGGAAGGGAAGGGAATGGAAGGGAGGGAAGGGAGGGAAGGAAGGGAAGGGAAGGGAAGGGAGGGAAGGGAAGGGAAGGGAAGGGAAGGTCAAGGAAGGTCAGTGACGGGAAGGTCGGGGAAGGGAAGGGAAGGTCGGGAAAGGTCAGGGAAGGGAAGGTCAGGGAAGGGAAGGTCAGGGAAGGTCAGGGAAGGGAAGGTCAGCGAAGGGAAGGGAAGGGAAGGGAACGGAAGGGAAGGGAAGGGAAGGGAAGGGAAGGGAAGGGAAATCAGGGAAGGTCAGGGAATGGAAGGTCGGGGAAGGTCAGCGAAGGAAAGGTCAGGGGAAGGTAAAGGAAGGTCATGTAAGGCAAGGTCAAGAAAGGTCAGGTAAGGTCAAGGAAGGTCAGGTAAGGTCAAGGAAGGTCAGTGACAGGAAGGTCAGGGAAGGTCGGGGAAGTTCTGATAAGGTCGGGAAAGTCAGGGAAGGGAAGGGAAAGGAAGGGAAACCGGGGAAGGTCAGGAATGGAAGGTCGGGGAAGGTCAGGGAAGGCAATGTCACCGAAGGTCAGGGAAGGTCAAGGAAGGTCAAGGAAGGGCAGGTAAGTCAAGGAATGTCACTGACGGGAAGGTCAGGGAAGTTCGGGGAAGGTCAGGGAAGGCAAGGTCAGGGAAGGGAAGGGAAGGTTAGGGAAGTCAAGGAAGGTGAAGGAAGGTCAGGTAAGGTCAAGGAAGGTCAGTGACGGGAAGGTCGGGGAAGGTCGGGGAAGGTCGGGGAAGGGAAGGTCGGGGAAGGGAAGGGAAGGGAAGGGAAGGGAAGGGAAGGGAAGGGAAGGGAAGGGAAGGGAAGGGAAGGGAAGGGAAGGGAAGGGAAGGGAAGGGAAGGGAAGGAAGGGAAGGGAAGGGAAGGGAAGGGAAGGGAAGGGAAGGGAAGGAAAGGAAGGGCAGTGACGGGAAGGTCGGGAAAGGGAAGGGAAGGGAAGGGAAAGTCAGGGAAGGGAAGGTCAGGGGAAGGTCAAGGAAGGTTAGGGAAGGTCAAGGAATGTCTGGGAAGGTAAAGGAAGGTCAGGTAAGGTCAAGGAAGGTCAGTGACAGGAAGGTCAGGGAAGGTCGCGGAGGTCAGGAAAGGCAAGATCAGGGAAGGGAAGGGAAGGGAAGGTCAGGGAAGGGAAGGGAATGGAAAGTCGGGGAAAGTCAGGGAGGGAAGGTCAGGTAAGGTCAAGGAAGGTCAAGGAAGGTCAGGTAAGGTCAAGGAAGGTCAGGGAAGGTCAAGGAAGGTCAGTGACAGGAAGGTCGGGGAAGGTCGGGGAAGGGAAGGGAAGGTCGGCGAAGGTTAGGAAGGGAAGGGACGGGAAGGGAAGGGAAGGGAAGGGAAGGGAAGGAAGGGAAGGGAAGGGAAGGGAAGGGAAGGGAAGGGAAGGGAAGGGAAGGGAAGGGGAAGGGAAGGGAAGGGAAGGGAAGGGAAGGGAAGGGAAGGAAGGGAAGGGAAGGGAAGGGAAGGTCAAGGAAGGGCAGTGACTGAAAGGTCTGGGAAGGTCGGGGAAGGGAAGGGAAGGTTGGGGAAGGCCAGGGAAGGGAAGGGAAGGGAAGGGAAGGGAAATCAGGGAAGGTCAGGGAATGGAAGGTCAGGGAAGGCAAGGTCAGGGAAGGTCAAGGAAGGTCAGGTAAGGTCAAGGAAGGTCATGTGACGGGAAGGTCAGGGAAGGTCGGGGAAGGTCAGGGAAGGGAGGGAAGGGAAGGGAAGGGAGGGGAAGGGAAGGGAAGGGAAGGGAAGACCAAGGAAGGTCAGGGAAGGGAAGGGAATGGGAAGTCGGGGGAAATTCAGGGAAGGGAAGGGAAGGTCAGGGAAGGTCAAGGAAGGTCAGGTAAGTTCAAGGAAGTTCAGGGAAGCTCAAGGAAGGTCAGTGACGGGAAGGGGAGGGAAGGGAAGGGAAGGGAAGGGAAGGGAAGGGAAGGGAAGGGAAGGGAAGGGAAGGGAAGGGAGGGAAGGGAAGGGAAGGGAAGGGAAGGGAAGGGAAGGAGGGAAGGGAAGGAAGGGAAGGGAAGGGAAGGGAAGGGAAGGGAAGGGAAGGGAAATCAGGGAAGGTCAGGGAATGGAAGGTCGGGGAAGGTCAGCGAAGGCAAGGTCAGGGAAGGTCAAGAAGGTCATGTAAGGCAAGGTCAAGGAAGGTCAGGTAAGGTCAAGGAAGGTCAGGTAAGGTCAAGGAAGGTCAGTGACAGGAAGGTCAGGGAAGGTCGAGGAAGTTCTGATAAGGTCGGGGAAAGTCAGGGAAGGGAAGGGAAAGGAAGGGAAATCGGGAAGGTCAGGGAATGGAAGGTCGGGGGAAGGTCAGGGAAGGCAATGTCACCGAAGGTCAGGTAAGGTCAAGGAAGGTCAAGGAAGGTCAGGTAAGGTCAAGGAAGGTCAGGTAAGGTCAAGGAAGGTCGGGGAAGTTCGGAAAAGGTCGGGGAAGGTCAGGGAAGGTCAAGGAACGTCAAGGAAGGTCAGGTAAGGTCAAGGAAGGTCAGTGACGGAAGCTCTAGGGCAGGTCGGGGGAAGTTCGGAAAACGTCGGGGAAGGTCGGGGGAAGGGAAGGGAAGGGAAATCAGGGAAGGTCAGGGAATGGAAGGTCGGGGAAGGTCAGGAAAGGCAAGGTCAGGGAAGGTCAAGGAAGGTCATGTAAGGTAAGGTCAAGGAACGTCAGGTAAGGTCAAGGAAGTCAGGTAAGGTCAAGGAAGGTAAGTGACGGGAAGGTCAGGGAGGTCGGGGAAGTTCGGAAAAAGGTCGGGGAAGGTCAGGGAAGGGAAGGGAAATCAGGGAAACGTCGGGGAAGGTCAGGGAAGGCAAGGTCAGGGGAAGGTCAGGAAAGGTCAAGGAAGATCAAGGAAGGTCAGGTAAGGTCAAGGAAGGTCAGTGACGGGAAGTTCAGGGAAGGTCGGGGAAGGTCAGGGACGGGAAGGGAAGGGAAGGGAAGGGAAGGGAAGGGAAGGGAAGGGAAGGGAAGGGAAGGGAAGGGAAGGGAAGGGAAGGGAAGGGAAGGGAAGGGAAGGGAAGGGAAGGGAAGGGAAGGGAAGGGAAGGGAAGGGAAGGGAAGGGAAGGAAGGGAAGGGAAAGTCAAGGAAGGTAAGTGACGGGAAGGTCGGGAAGGTCAGGGAAGGCAAGATCAGGGAAGGGAAGGGAAGGGAAGGTCAGGGAAGGTCAAGGAAAGTCAAGGAAGGTCAGGGAAGGTCAAGGAAGGTCAGTGACAGGAGGGTCGGGGAAGGTTGGGGAAGGGAAGGGAAGGTCGGGGAAGGTCAGGGAAGGAAGGGAAGCGAAGGGAAGGGAAGGGAAGGGAAGGGAAGGGAAGGGAAGGGAAGGGAAGGGAAGGGAAGGGAAGGGAAGGGAAGGGAAGGGAGGGAAGGGAAGGGAAGGGAAGGGAAGGGAAGGGAAGGGAAGGGAAGGGAAGGGAGGAAGAGAAGGGAAGGTCAAGGAAGGGCAGTGACGGCAAGGTCTGGGAAGTTCGGGGAAGGGAAGGTTGGGGAAGGGAAGGGAAGGGAAGGGAAGGGAAGGGAAGGGAAGGGAAGGGAAGGGAAGGGAAGGGAAGGGAAGGGAAGGGAAGGGAAGGGAAGGTTAGTGACGGGAAGGTCGGGGAAGGGAAGGGAAGGTCGGGGAAGGTCAGGGAAGGGAAGGGAAGGGAAGGGAAGGGAAGGGAAGGGAAGGGAAGGGAAGGGAAGGGAAGGGAAGGGAAGGGAAGGGAAGGGAAGGGAAGGTCGGGGAAGGGAAGGGAAGGTTGGGGAATCTCAGGGAAGGGAAGGGAAGGGAAGGGAAGGGAAGGGAAATCAGGGAAGGTCAGGGAATGGAAGGTCGGGGAAGGTCAGGGAAGGCAAGGTCAGGGAGGTCAAGGAAGGTCATGTAAGGTAAGGTCAAGGAACGTCAGGTAAGGTCAAGGAAGGTCAGGTAAGGTCAAGGAAGGTCAGTGATGGGAAGGTCAGGGAGGTCGGGGAAGTTCGGAAAAGGTCGGGGAAGGTCAGGGAAGGGAAGGGAAATCAGGGAAGGTCGGGGAAGGTCAGGGAAGGCAAGGTCAGGGAAGGTCAGGAAAGGTCAAGGAAGGTCAAGGAAGGTCAGGTAAGGTCAAGGAAGGTCAGTGACGGGAAGGTCAGGGAGGTAGGTGGAAGTTCGGAAAAGGTCGGGGAAGGTCAGGGAAGGGAAGGGAAATCAGGGAAGGTCGGGGAAGGTCAGGGAAGGCAAGGTCAGGGAAGGTCAGGAAAGGTCAAGGAAGGTCAGTGACGGGAAGGTCGGGAAGGTCAGGGACGGGAAGGGAAGGGAAGGGAAGGGAAGGGAAGGGAAGGGAAGGGAAGGGAAGGGAAGGGAAGGGAAGGGAAGGGAAGGGAAGGTCAAGGAAGGGCAGTGACGGCAAGGTCTGGGAAGGTCGGGGAAGTTCGGAAAAGGTCGGGGAAGTTCAGGGAAGGGAAGGGAAATCAGGAAGGTCGGGGAAGGTCAGGGAAGGCAAGGTCAGGGAAGGTCAGGAAAGGTCAAGGAAGGTCAAGGAAGGTCAGGTAAGGTCAAGGAAGGTCAGTGACGGGAAGGTCGGGGAAGGTCGGGGAAGGTCAGGGACGGGAAGGGAAGGGAAGGGAGGGAAGGGAAGGGAAGGAAGGGAAGGGGAAGGGAAGGAAGGGAAGGGAAGGAAGGGAAGGGAAGGGAAGGGAAGGGAAGGAAGGGAAGGGAAGGGAAGGGAAGGGAAGGGAAGGGAAGGGAAGGGAAGGGAAGGGAAGGGAAGGGAAGGGAGGGAAGGGAAGGGAAGGAAGGGAAAGTCAGGGAAGGGAAGGGAAGTCAGGGAAAGTCAAGGAAGGCCAGGTAAGGTCAAGGAAGGTCAGTGACAGGAAGGTCAGGGAAGGTCGGGGAAGGTCAGGGAAGGCAAGATCAGGGAAGGGAAGGGAAGGGAAGGTCAGGGAAGGTCAAGGAAGGTCAGGGAAGGTCAGTGAAGGTCAAGGAAGGTCAGTGACTGGAAGGTCGGGGAAGGTTGGGGAAGGGAAGGGAAGGTCGGGGAAGGTCAGGGAAGGTCAGGGAAGGGAAGGGAAGGGAAGGGAAGGGAAGGGAAGGGAAGGGAAGGGAAGGGAAGGGAAGGGAAGGGAAGGGAAGGGAAGGGAAGGGAAGGTCAAGGAAGGGCAGTGACGGCAAGGTCTGGGAAGGTCGGGGAAGGGAAGGTTGGGGAAGGAAGGGAAGGGAAGGGAAGGGAAGGGAAGGGAAGGGAAGGGAAGGGAAGGGAAGGGAAGGGAAGGGAAGGGAAGGGAAGGGAAGGGAAGGGAAGGGAAGGGAAGGGAAGGGAAGGGAAGGGAAGGGAAGGGAAGGGAAAGTCAGGGAAGGGAAGGGACGGTCAGGGAAGGTCAAGGAAGGTCAGGTAACGTCAAGGAAGGTCAGGGAAGGTCAAGGAAGGTCAGTGACGGGAAGGTCGGGGAAGGGAAGGGGAAGGTTGGGGAAGGGAAGGGAAGGGAAGGGAAGGGAAGGGAAGGGAAGGGAAGGGAAAGGGAAGGGAAGGAAGGGGAAGGGAAGGGAAGGGAAGGGAAGGGAAGGGAAGGGAAGGGAAAGGGAAGGGAAGGGAAGGGAAGGTCAAGGAAGGGCAGTGACGGAAAGGTCTGGGAAGGTCGGGGAAGGGAAGGGAAAAGTTGGGGAAGCTCAGGGAAGGGAAGGGAAGGGAAGGGAAGGGAAGGGAAATCAGGGAAGGTCAGGGAATGGAAGGTCGGAGAAGGTCAGGAAGGCAAGGTCAGGGAAGGTCAAGGAAGGTCATGTAAGGTAAGGTCAAGGAACGTCAGGTAAGGTCAAGGAAGGTCAGGTAAGGTCAAGGAAGGTCAGTGATGAGAAGGTCAGGGAGGTCGGGGAAAGTTCGGAAAAGGTCGGGGAAGGTCAGGGAAGGGAAGGGAAATCAGGGAAGGTCGGGGAAGGTCAGGGAAGGCAAGGTCAGGGAAGGTCAGGAAAGGTCAAGGAAGGCCAAGGAAGGTCAGGTAAGGTCAAGGAAGGTCAGGTAAGGTCAAGGAAGGTCAGTGACGGGAAGGTGAGGGAAGGTCGGGGAAGGTAAGGACGGGAAGGGAAGGGAAGGAAGGGAAGGGAAGGGAAGGGAAGGGAAGGGAAGGGAAGGGAAGGGAAGGGAAGGAAGGGAAGGGAAGGAAGGGAAGGGAAGGGAAGGGAAGGGAAGGGAAGGGAAGGGAAGGGAAGGGAAGGGAAGGGAAAGTCAAGGAAGGTCAGGTAAGGTCAAGGAAGGTCAGTGACAGGAAGGTCAGGGAAGGTCGTCGAAGGTCAGGGAAGGCAAGATCAGGGAAGGGAAAGGAAGGAAGGTCAGGAAGGTCAAGGAAGGTCAAGGAAGGTCAGGGAAAGTCAAGGAAGGTCAGTGACAGGAAGGTCGGGGAAGGTTGGGGAAGGGAAGGGAAGGTCGGGGAAGGTCAGGGAAGGGAAGGGAAGGGAAGGGAAGGGAAGGGAAGGGAAGGAAGGAAGGGAAGGGAAGGGAAGGGAAGGTCAAGGAAGGGCAGTGACGGCAAGGTCTGGGAAGGTCTGGGAAGGTCTGGGAAGGGAAGGGAAGGGAAGGGAAGGGAAGGGAAGGGAGGGAAGGGAAGGGAAGGGAAGGGAAGGGAAGGGAAGGGAAGGGAAGGGAAGGGAAGGGAAGGGAAGGGAAGGGAAGGGAAGGGAAGGGAAGGGAAGGGAAGGGGAAGGGAAGGGAAGGGAAGGGAAAGTCAGGGAAGGGAAGGGAAGGTCAGGGAAAGTCAAGGAAGGTCAGGTAAGGTCAAGGAAGGTCAGGAAGGTCAAGGAAGGTCAGTGACGGAAAGGTCGGGGAAGGGAAGGGAAGGTCGGGGAAGGTCAGGGAAGGGAAGGTCAGGGAAGGTCAGGGAAGGGAAGGGAAGGAAGGGAAGGGAAGGGAAGGGAAGGGAAGGGAAGGGAAGGGAAGGGAAGGAAGGGAAGGGAAGGGAAGGAAGGGCAGTGACAGAAAGGTCTGTTAAGGTCGGGGAAGGGAAGGGAAGGTTGGGGAAGGTCAGGGAAGGGAAGGTTGGGCAAGCTCAGGGAAGGGAAGGGAAGGGAAGGGAAGGGAAGGGAAGGGAAATCAGGGAAGGTCAGGGAATGGAAGGTCGGGAAGGTCAGGGAAGGCAAGGTCAGGGAAGGTCAAGGAAGGTCATGTAAGGTAAGGTCAAAAACGTCAGGTAAGGTCAAGGAAGGTCAGGTAAGGTCAAGCAAGGTCAGTGATGGGAAGGTCAGGGAGGTCGGGGAAGTTCGGAAAAGGTCGGGGAAGGTCAGGGAAGGGAAGGGAAATCAGGGAAGGTCGGGGAAGGTCAGGGAAGGCAAGGTCAAGGAAGGTCAGGAAAGGTCAAGGAAGGTCAAGCAAGGTCAGGTAACGTCAAGGAAGGTCAGTGACGGGAAGGTCAGGGAGGTCGGGGAAGTTCGGATAAGGTCGGGGAAGGTCAGGGAAGGGAAGGGAAATCAGGGAAGGTCGGGGAAGGTCAGGGAAGGCAAGGTCAGGGAAGGTCAGGAAAGGTCAAGGAAGGCCAAGGAAGGTCAGGTAAGGTCAAGGAAGGTCAGGTAAGGTCAAGGAAGGTCAGTGACGGGAAGGTCAGGGAAGGTCGGGGAAGGTCAGGGAAGGGAAGGAAGGGAAGGGAAGGGAAGGGAAGGGAAGAAGGGAAGGGAAGGGAAGGGAAGGGAAGGGAAGGAAGGGAAGGGAAGGGAAGGGAAGGGAAGGGAAGGGAAGGGAAGGGAAGGGAAGGAGGGAAGGGAAGGAAGGGACGGCAATGCAAAAGGCAAGGGAAGGCAAGGGTAGGGCAGGGAAGGGCAGGGAAGGGCAGGGAAGTGCAGGGAAAGGAAGGTCAGGGAAGGCAAGTCAGGGAAGGGAAGGGAAGGGAAGGGAAGGTCATGGAAGGGAAGGGAATGGAAAGTCGGGGAAAGTCAGGGAAGGGAAGGTCAGGGAAGGTCAAGGAAGGTCAAGGAAGGTCAGGTAAGGTCAAGGAAGGTCAGGGAAGGTCAAGGAAGGTCAGTGACCGGAAGGTCAGGGAAGGTCGGGGAAGGTCGGGGGAAGGTCACTGAAGGGAAGGAAGGGAAGGGAAGGGAAGGGAAGGGAAGGGAAGGGAAGGGGAAGGGAAGGGAAGGGAAGGGAAGGGAAGGGAAGGAAGGGAAGGAAGGGAAGGGAAGGGAAGGGAAGGGAAGGTCAAGGAAGGGCAGTGACGGCAAGGTCTGGGCAGTTTGGGGAAGGGAAGGGAAGGTTGGGGAAGGTCAGGGAAGGGAAGGGAAGGGAAGGGAAGGGAAAGGAAGGGAAGGGAAGGGAAGGGAAGGGAAGGGAAGGTAGGGAAGGGAAGGGAAGGGAAGGGAAGGGAAGGGAAGGGAAGGAAATCAGGGAAAGTCAGGGAATGAAGGTTGGGGAAGGTCAGGGAAGGCAACGTCAGGGAAGGTCAAGGAAGGTCATGTAAGGTAAGGTCAAGGAAGGTCAGGTAAGGTCAAGGAAGGTCAGTGACGGGAAAGTCAGGGAAGGTTGGGGGAAGTTCGGAAAAGGTCGGGGAAGGTTAGGGAAGGTCAAGGAAGGTCAAGGAAGGTCAGGTAAGGTCAAGGAAGGTCACTGACGGGAAGGTCAGGGAAGTTCGGGGAAGGTCAGGGAAGGCAAGGTCAGGGAAGGGAAGGGAAGGTTAGGGAAGGTCAAGGAAGGTCAAGGAAGGTCAGGTAAGGTCAAGGAAGGTCAGGTAAGGTCAAGGAAGGTCAGCGACGGGAAGGTCAGGGAAGGTCGGGGATGTTCGGAAAACGTCGGGGAAGGTCAGGGAAGGGAATGGAAGTGAAGGGAAATCAGGGAAGGTTAGGGAATGGAAGGCCGGGGAAGGTCAGGGAAGGCAAGGTCAGGGAAGGTCAGGAAGGTCAAGGAAGGTCAGTGACGGGAAGTTCGGGGAAGGGAAGGGAAGGTCGGGAAGGTCGGGGAAGGTCGGGGAAGGTCGGGGAAGTTCGGGGAAGGTCAGGGAAGGGAAGGGAAGGGAAGGGAAGGGAAGGGAAGGGAAGGGAAGGGAAGGGAAGGGAAGGGATGGAAAGGGAAATCAGGGAAGGTCAGGGAATGGAAGGTCGGGGAAGGTCAGCGAAGGAAAGGTCAGGGAAGGTCAAGGAAGGTCATGTAAGGCAAGGTCAAGGAAGTTCAGGTAAGTCAAGGAAGGTCAGGTAAGGTCAAGGAAGGTCAGTGACAGGAAGGTCAGGGAAGGTCGGGGAAGTTCTGATAAGGTTGGGGAAAGTCAGGGAAGGGAAGGGAAAGGGAAGGGGAAATCGGGGAAGGTCAGGGAATGGAAGGTCGGGGAAGGTCAGGGAAGGCAATGTCACCGAAGGTCAGGGAAGATCAAGGAAGTTCAAGGAAGGTCAGGTAAGGTCAAGGAAGGTCACTGACTGGAAGGTCAGGAAGTTCGCGGAAGGTCAAGGAAGGCAAGGTCTGGGAAGGGAAGGGAAGGTAGGGAAGGTCAAGGAAGGTGAAGGAAGGTCAGGTAAGGTCAAGGAAGGTCAGTGACGGGAAGGTCGGGGAAGGTCGGGGAAGGTCGGGGAGAAGGTCGGGGAAGGTCGGGGAAGGTCGGGGGAAGGTCAGGGAAGGTCGGGGAAGGGAAGGGAAGGGAAGGAAGGGAAGGGAAGGGAAGGGAAGGGAAGGGAAGGGAAGGGAAGGGAAGGGAAGGGAAGGGAAGGGAAGGGAAATCAGGGAAGGTCAGTGAATGGAAGGTCGCGGAAGGTCAGGGAAGGCAAGGTCAGGGAAGGTCAAGGAAGGTCATGTAAGGCAAGGTTAAGGAAAGTCAGGTAAGGTCAAGGAAGGTCAGGTAAGGTCAAGGAAGGTCAGTGGCGGGAAGGTCGGGGAAGTTCGGATCAGGTCGGGAAGGTCAGGGAAGGTCAAGGAACGTCAAGGAAGGTCAGGTAATGTCAAGGAAGGTCAGTGACGGGAAGCTCAGGGAAGGTCGGGGAAGTTCGGAAAACGTCGGGGAAGGTCAGGGAAGGTCAGGGAAGGCAAGGTCAGGTAAGGTCAAGGAAGGTCAGTGACGGGAAGGTCAGGGAGGTCGAGGAAGTTCGGAAAAGGTCGGGGAAGGTCAGGGAAGGGAAGGGAAATCAGGAAAGGTCGGGGAAGGTCAGGGAAGGCAAGGTCAGGGAAGGTCAGGAAAGGTCAAGGAAGGCCAAGGGAAGGTCAGGTAAGGTCAAGGAAGGTCAGGTAAGGTCAAGGAAGGTCAGTGACGGGAAGGTCAGGGAAGGTCGGGGAAGGTCAGGACGGGACGGGAAGGGAAGGGAAGGGAAGGGAAGGGAAGGGAAGGGAAGGGAAGGGAAGGGAAGGGAAGGGAAGGGAAGGGAAGGGAAGGGAAGGGAAGGGAAGGGAAGGGAGGGAAGGGGAAGGGAAGGGAAGGGAAGGGAAAGTCAAGGAAGGTCAGGTAAGGTCAGTGACAGGAAGGTCAGGGAAGGTCGGGGAAGGTTAGGGAAGGCAAGGTCAGGGAAGGGAAGGGAAGGGAAGGTCAGGGAAGGTCAAGGAATGTCAAGGAAGGTCAGGGAAGGTCAAGGAAGGTCAGTGACAGGAAGGTCGGGGAAGGTTGGGGAAGGGAAGGGAAGGTCGGGGAAGGTCGGGGAAGGGAAGGGAAGGGAAGGGAAGGGAAGGGAAGGGAAGGGAAGGGAAGGGAAGGGAAGGGAAGGGAAGGGAAGGGAAGGGAGGGAAGGGAAGGGAAGGGAAGGGAAGGGAAGGGAAGGGAAGGGAAGAAGGGAAGGGAAGGGAAGGGAAGGGAATGGCAAGAAGGCAAGGGAAGGCAAGGGTAGGGCAGGGAAGGGCAGGGAAGGGCAGGGAAGTGCAGGGAAAGGAAGGTCAGGGAAGGCAAGATCAGGGAAGGGAAGGGAAGGGAAGGTCATGGAAGGGAAGGGAAAGGAAAGTCGGAGAAAGTCAGGGAAGGGAAGGTCAGGGAAGGTCAAGGAAGGTCAAGGAAGGTCAGGGAAGCTCAAGGAAGGTCAGGGAAGGTCAAGGAAGGTCAGTGACCGGAAGGTCAGGGAAGGTCGGGGAAGGTCAGGGAAGGGAAGGGAAGGGAAGGGAAGGCAAGGGAAGGGAAGGGAAGGGAAGGGAAGGGAAGGGAAGGGAAGGGAAGGGAAGGGAAGGGAAGGGAAGGGAAGGGAAGGGAAGGGAAGGGAAGGTCAAGGAAGGGCAGTGACGGCAAGGTCTGGGCAGTTTGGGGAAGGGAAGGGAAGGTTGGGGAAGGTCAGGGAAGGGAAGGAAGGAAGGGAAGGGAAGGGAAGGGAAGGGAAGGGAAGGGAAGGGAAGGGAAGGGAAGGGAAGGTCAAGGAAGGGCAGTGACGGAAAGGTCTGGGAAGGTCGGGGAACGGAAGGGAAGGTCAGGGAAGGTCAGGGAAGGTAAGGTAAGGTAAGGTAAGGGAAGGGAAGGGAAGTGAAGGGTAGGGAAGGGAAGGGAAGGGAAGGGAAGGGAAGGGAAGGGAAGGAAGGGAAGGGAAGGGAAGGAAGGGAGGGAAGGGAAGGGAAGGGAAGGGAAGGGAAGGGAAGGAAGGTCGGGGAAGGAAGGGAAGGGAAGGGAAGGAAGGGAAGGGAAGGGAAGGGAAGGGAAGGGAAGGGAAGGGAAGGGAAGGAAGGAAGGGAAGGGAAGGAAGGGAAGGGAAGGGAAGGGAAGGGAAGGGAAGGGAAGGGGAAGGGAAGGGAAGGGGAAGGGAAGGGAAGGGAAGGGAAAGTCAGTGACAGGAAGGTCAGGGAAGGTCGTCGAAGGTCAGGGAAGGCAAGATCAGGGAAGGTCAGGGAAGGGAAGGTCAGGGAAGGTCAAGGAAGGTCAAGGAAGGTCAGGGAAGGTCAAGGAAGGTCAGTGACAGGAAGGTCGGGGAAGGTTGGGGAAGGGAAGGGAAGGTCGGGGAAGGTCAGGGAAGGTCAGGGAAGGGAAGGGAAGGGAAGGGAAGGGAAGGGAAGGGAAGGGAAGGGAAGGGAAGGGAAGGGAAGGGAAGGGAAGGGAAGGTCAAGGAAGGGCAGTGACGGCAAGGTCTGGGAAGGTCTGGGAAGGTCTGGGAAGGTCGGCGAAGGGAAGGAAGGGAAGGGAAGGGAAGGGAAGGGAAGGGAAGGGAAGGGAAGGGAAGGGAAGGGAAGGGAAGGAAGGGAAGGGAAGGGAAGGGAAGGGAAGGGAAGGGAAGGGAAGGGAAGGGAAAGTCAAGGAAGGTCAGGTAAGGTCAAGGAAGGTCAGGGAAGGTCAGTGACGGGAAGGTCGGGGAAGGGAAGGGAAGGTCGGGGAAGGTCAGGGAAGGGAAGGTCAGGGAAGGTCAGGGAAGGGAAGGGAAGGGAAGGGAAGGGAAGGGAAGGGAAGGGAAGGGAAGGGAAGGGAAGGGAAGGGCAGTGACAGAAAGGTCTGGGAAGGTTGGGGAAGGGAAGGGAAGGTTGGGGAAGCTCAGGGAAGGGAAGGGAAGGGAAGGGAAGGGAAGGGAAGGGAAGGGACGGGAAGGGAAGGGAAGGGAAGGGAAGGGAAGGGAAGGGAAGGGAAGGGAAGGGAAGGGAAGGGAAGGGAAGGGAAGGGAAGCGAAGGGAAGGGAAGGGAAATCAGGGAAGGTCAGGGAATGGAAGGTCGGGGAAGTTCAGCGAAGGAAAGGACAGGGAAGGTCAAGGAAGGTCATGTAAGGCAAGGTCAAGGAAGGTAAGGTAAGGTCAAGGAAGGTCAGGTAAGGTCAAGGAAGGCCAAGGAAGGTCAGGTAAGGTCAAGGAAGGTCAGGTAAGGTCAAGGAAGGTCAGTGACGGGAAGGTGAGGGAAGGTCGGGGAAGGTCAGGGACGGGAAGGGAAGGGAAGGGACGGGAAGGGAAGGAAGGGAAGGGAAGGGAAGGGAAGGGAAGGGAAGGGAAGGGAAGGGAAGGGAAGGGAAGGGAAGGGAAGGGAAGGGAAGGGAAGGGAAGGGAAGGGAAGGGAAAGTCAAGGAAGGTCAGGGAAGGCAAGATCAGGGAAGGGAAGGGAAGGGAAGGTCAGGGAAGGTCAAGGAAGGTCAGTGACGGGAAGGTCAGGGAAGGTCGGGGAAGTTCAGGGAATGTCGGGGAAGGTCAGGGAAGGGAAGGGAAGGTCAGGGAAGGTCAAGGAAGGTCAAGGAAGCTCAGGTAAGGTCAAGGAAGGTCAGGGAAGGTCAAGGAAGGTCAGTGACAGGAGGTCAGGGAAGGTCAGGGAAGGTCAGGGAAGGTCAGGGAAGGTCAGGGAAGGTCAGGGAAGGGAAGGGAAGGGAAGGGAAGGGAAGGGAAGGGAAGGGAAGGGAAGGGAAGGGAAGGGAAGGGAAGGGAAGGGAAGGGAAGGGCAGTGACGGCAAGGTCGGGGAAGGGAAGGGAAGGGAAGGGAAGGGAAGGAAGGGAAGGGAAGGGAAGGGAAGGGAAGGGAAGGGAAGGGAAGGGAAGGGAAGGGAAGGGAAGGGAAGGGAAGGGAAGGGAAGGGAAGGGAAGGGAAGGGAAGGGAAGGGAAGGGAAGGAAGGGAAGGGAAAGTCAAGGAAGGTCAGTGACAGGAAGGTCAGGGAAGGTCGAGGAAGGTCAGGGAAGGCAAGATCAGGGAAGGGAAGGGAAGTGAAGGTCAGGGAAGGTCAAGGAGGTCAGTGACGGGAAGGTCGGGGAAGGGAAGGGAAGGTCGGGGGAAGGTCAGGGAAGGGAAGGGAAGGGAAGAGAAGGGAAGGGAAGGGTAGGGAAGGGAAGGGAAGGGAAGGGAAGGGAAGGGAAGGGAAGGGAAGGGAAGGGAAGGGAAGGGAAGGGAAGGGAAGGGAAGGGAAGGGAAGGGAAGGGAAGGGAAGGGAAGGGTAGGGAAGGGAAGGGAAGGGAAGGTCAAGGAAGGGCAGTGACGGCAAGGTCTGGGAAGGTCGGGGAAGGGAAGGGAAGGTCGGGGAAGGTCGGGGAAGGGAAGGGAAGGGAAGGGAAGGGAAGGGAAGGGAAGGGAAGGGAAGGGAAGGGAAGGGAAGGGAAGGGAAGGGAAGGGAAATCAGGGAAGGTCAGGGAATGGAAGGTCGGGGAAGGTCAGGGAAGGCAAGGTCAGGGAAGGTCAAGGAAGGTCATGTAAGGCAAGGTTAAGGAAAGTCAGGTAAGGTCAAGGAAGGTCAGGTAAGGTCAAGGAAGGTCAGTGGCGGGAAGGTCGGGGAAGTTCGGATAAGGTCGGGGAAGGTCAGAGAAGGTCAAGGAACGTCAAGGAAGGTCAGGTAATGTCAAGGAAGGTCAGTGACGGGAAGCTCAGGGAAGGTCGGGGAAGTTCGGAAAACGTCGGGGAAGGTCAGGGAAGGTCAGGGAAGGCAAGGTCAGGTAAGGTCAAGGAAGGTCAGTGACGGGAAGGTCAGGGAGGTCGGGGAAGTTCGGAAAAGCTCGGGAAAGGTCAGGGAAGGGAAGGGAAATCAGGGAAGGTCGGGGAAGGGAAGGGAAGGCAAGGTCAGGGAAGGTCAGGAAAGGTCAAGGAAGGTCAAGGAAGGTCAGGTAAGGTCAAGGAAGGTCAGTGACGGGAAGGTCAGGGAGGTCGGGGAAGTTCGGAAAAGGTCGGGGAAGGTCAGGGAAGGCAAGGTCAGGGAAGGTCAGGAAAGGTCAAGGAAGGCCAAGGAAGGTCAGGTAAGGTCAAGGAAGGTCAGGTAAGGTCAAGGAAGATCAGTGACGGGAAGGTCAGGGAAGGTCGGGGAAGGTCAGGGACGGGACGGGACGGGAAGGGAAGGGAAGGGAAGGGAAGGGAAGGGAAGGGAAGGGAAGGGAAGGGAAGGGAAGGGAAGGGAAGGGAAGGGAAGGGAAGGGAAGGGAAGGGAAGGGAAGGGAAGGGAAGGGAAGGGAAGGGAAGGGAAAGTCAAGGAAGGTCAGTGACAGGAAGGTCAGGAAGGTCGGGGAAGGTCAGGGAAGGCAAGGTCAGGGAAGGGAAGGGAAGGGAAGGTCAGGGAAGGTCAAGGAAGGTCAAGGAAGGTCAGGTAAGGTCAAGGAAGGTCAGGGAAGGTCAAGGAAGGTCAGTGACCGGAAGGTCAGGGAACGTCGGGGAAGGTCGGGGAAGATCAGGGAAGGGAAGGGAAGGGAAGGGAAGGGAAGGGAAGGGAAGGAAGGGAAGGGAAGGGAAGGGAAGGGAAGGGAAGGAAGGGAAGGGAAGGGAAGGGAAGGGAAGGGAAGGGAAGGGAAGGGAAGGGAAGGGAAGGGAAGGGAAAGTCAGGGAAGGGAAGGGACGGTCAGGGGAAGGTCAAGGAAGCTCAGGTAACGTCAAGGAAGGTCAGGGAAGGTCAAGGAAGGTCAGTGACGGGAAGGTCGGGGAAGGTCGGGGAAGGTCAGGGAAGGGAAGGGAAGGGAAGGGAAGGGAAGGGAAGGGAAGGGAAGGGAAGGAAGGGAAGGGAAGGGAAGGGAAGGGAAGGGAAGGGAAGGGAAGGGAAGGGAAGGGAAGGGAAGGGAAGGGAAGGTCAAGGAAGGGCAGTGACGGAAAGGTCTGGAAAGGTCGGGGAAGGGAAGGGAAGGTTGGGGAAGCTCAGGGAAGGGAAGGGAAGGGAAGGGAAGGGAAGGGAAGGGAAATGAGGGAAGGTCAGGGAATGGAAGGTCGGGGAACGTCAGGGAAGGCAAGGTCAGGGAAGGTCAAGGAAGGTCATGTGAGGTAAGGTCAAAAACGTCAGGTAAGGTCAAGGAAGGTCAGGTAAGGTCAAGCAAGGTCAGTGATGGGAAGGTCAGGGAGGTCGGGGAAGTTCGGAAAAGGTCGGGGAAGGTCAGGGAAGGGAAGGGAAATCAGGGAAGGTCGGGGAATGTCAGGGAAGGCAAGGTCAAGGAAGGTCAGGAAAGGTCAAGGAAGGTCAAGGAAGGTCAGGGAAGGTCAAGGAAGGTCAGGTAAGGTCAAGGAAGGTCAGTGACGGGAAGGTCAGGGAAGGTCGGGGAAGGGAAGGGACGGGAAGGGAAGGGAAGGGAAGGGAAGGGAAGGGAAGGGAAGGGAAGGGAAGGGAAGGGAAGGGAAGGGAAGGGAAGGGAAGGGAAGGGAAGAGAAGGGAAGGGGAAGGGAAGGGAAGGGAAGGGAAGGGAAAGTCAGTGACAGGAAGGGTCTCGAAGGTCAGGGAAGGCAAGATCAGGGAAGGGAAGGGAAGGGAAGGTCAGGGAAGGTCAAGGAAGGTCAAGGAACGTCAGGGAAGGTCAAGGAAGGTCAGTGACAGGAAGGTCGGGGAAGGTTGGGGAAGGGAAGGGAAGGTCGGGGAAGGTCAGGGAAGGTCAGGGAAGGGAAGGGAAGGGAAGGGAAGGGAAGGGAAGGGAAGGGAAGGGAAGGGAAGGGAAGGGAAGGGAAGGGAAGGGAAGGGAAGGGAAGGAAGGGAAGGGAAGGTCAAGGAAGGGCAGTGACGGCAAGGTCTGGGAAGGTCTGGGAAGGTCTGGGAAGGTCGGCGAAGGGAAGGGAAGGGAAGGGAAGGGAAGGGAAGGGAAGGGAAGGGAAGGGAAGGGAAGGTCAGGGAAGGTCAGGGAAGGGAAGGGAAGGGAAGGGAAGGGAAGGGAAGGGAAGGGAAGGGAAGGGCAGTGACAGAAAGGTCTGGGAAGGTCGGGGAAGGGAAGGGAAGGTTGGGGAAGCTCAGGGAAGGGAAGGGAAGGGAAGGGAAGGGAAGGGAAGGGGAGGGAAGGGAAGGGAAGGGAAGGGAAGGGAAGGAAGGGAAGAGAAGGGAAGGGAAGGGAAGGGAAGGGAAATCAGGGAAGGTCAGGGAATGGAAGGTCGGGGAAGCTCAGGGAAGGCAAGGTCAGGGAAGGTCAAGGAAGGTCATGTAAGGTAAGGTCAAGGAAGGTCAGGTAAGGTCAAGGAAGGTCAGGGAAGGTCAAGGAAGGTCAGTGACGGGAAGGTCAGGGAGGTCGGGGAAGTTCGGAAAAGGTCGGGGAAGGTCAGGGAAGGGAAGGGAAATCAGGGAAGGTCGGGGAAGGTCAGGGAAGGCAAGGTCAGGGAAGGTCAGGAAAGGTCAAGGAAGGTCAAGGAAGGTCAGGTAACGTCAAGGAAGGTCAGTGACGGGAAGGTCAGGGAGGTCGGGGAAGTTCAGAAAAGGTCGGGGAAGGTCAGGGAAGGGAAGGGAAATCAGGGAAGGTCGGGGAAGGTCAGGGAAGGCAAGGTCAGGGAAGGTCAGGAAAGGTCAAGGAAGGCCAGGGAAGGTCAGGTAAGGTCAAGGAAGGTCAGGTAAGGTCAAGGAAGGTCAGTGACGGGAAGGTGAGGGAAGGTCGGGGAAGGTCAGGGACGGGAAGGGAAGGGAAGGGAAGGGAAGGGAAGGGAAGGGAAGGGAAGGGAAGGGAAGGGAAGGGAAGGGAAGGGAAGGGAAGGTCAGGTAACGTCAAGGAAGGTCAGGGAAGGTCAAGGAAGGTCAGTGACGGGAAGGTTGGGGAAGGGGAAGGGAAGGTCGGGGAAGGTCAGGGAAGGTCAGGGAAGGGAAGGTCAGGGAAGGTCAGGGAAGGGAAGGGAAGGGAAGGGAAGGGAAGGGAAGGGAAGGGAAGGGAAGGGAAGGGAAGGGAAGGGAAGGGAAGGTCAAGGAAGGGCAGTGACGGAAAGGTCTGGGAATGTCGGGGAAGGGAAGGGAAGGTTGGGGAAGCTCAGGGAAGGGAAGGGAAGGGAAGGGAAGGGAAGGGAAATCAGGGAAGGTCAGGGAATGGAAGGTCGGGGAAGGTCAGGGAAGGCAAGGTCAGGGAAGGTCAAGGAAGGTCATGTAAGGCAAGGTCAAGGAAGGTCAGGTAATGTCAAGGAAGGTCAGGTAAGGTCAAGGAAGGTCAGTGACGGGAAGGTCAGGGAAGGTCAAGGAAGCTCTGATAAGTTCGGGGAAAGTCAGGGAAGGGAAGGGAAAGGAAGGGAAATCGGGGAAGGTCACGGAATGGAAGGTCGGGGAAGGTCAGGGAAGGCAATGTCACCGAAGGTCAGGGAAGGTCAAGGAAGGTCAAGGAAGGTCAGGTAAGGTCAAGGAAGGTCACTGACTGGAAGGTCAGAGAAGTTCGGGGAATGTCAGGGAAGGCAACGTCAGGGAAGGGAAGGGAAGGTTAGGGAAGGTAAAGGAAGGTCAGGTAAGGTCAAGGAACGTCAGGTAAGGTCAAGGATGGTCAGTGACGGGAAGGTCGGGGAAGGTCGGGGAAGGTCGGGGAAGGGAAGGGAAGGGAAGGGAAGGGAAGGGAAGGGAAGGGAAGGAAGGGAAGGGAAGGGAAGGGAAGGGAAGGGAAGGGAAGGGAAGGGAAGGGAAGGGAAGGGAAGGGAAGGAAGGGAAGGGAAGGGAAGGGAAGGGAAGGGAAGGGAAGGGAAGGGACAGTCAAGGAAGGTCAGTGACGGGAAGGTCGGGGAAGTTTGGGGAAGGGAAGGGAAGGTCGGGGAAGGTCAGGGAAGGGATGGGAAGGGAAGGGAAGGGAAGGGAAGGGAAGGGAAGGGAAGGGAAGGGAAGGGAAGGGAAGGGAAGGTCAAGGAAGGGCAGTGACGGCAACGTCGGGGGAAGGGAAGGGAAGGGAAGGGAAGGGAAGGGGGGAAGGGAAGGGAAGGGAAGGGAAGGGAAGGGAAGGGAAGGGAAGGGAAGGGAAGGGAAGGGAAGGGAAGGGAAGGGAAGGGAAGGGAAGGGAAGGGAAGGGAAGGGAAGGGAAGGGAAGGGAAGGGAAGGGAAGGGAAGGGAAGGGAAGGGAAGGGAAGGGAAGGGAAGGGAAGAGAAAGTCAAGGAAGGTCAGTGACAGGAAGGTCAGGGAAGGTCGGGGAAGGTCAGGGAAGGCAAGATCAGGGAAGTGAAGGGAAGGGAAGGTCAGGGAAGGTCAAGGAAGGTCAGTGACGGGAAGGTCGGGGAAGGTCGGGAAGGTCGGGGAAGGTCGGGGAAGGGAAGGGAAGGGAAGGGAAGGGAAGGGAAGGGAAGGGAAGGGAAGGGAAGGGAAGGGAAGGGAAGGGAAGGGAAGGGAAATCAGGGAAGGTCAGGGAATGGAAGGTCGGGGAAGGTCAGGGAAGGCAAGGTCAGGGAAGGTCAAGGAAGGTCATGTAAGGCAAGGTTAAGGAAGGTCAGGTAAGGTCAAGGAAGGTCAGGTAAGGTCAAGGAAGGTCAGGTAAGGTCAAGGAAGGTCGGGGAAGTTCGGAAAAGGTCGGGGAAGGGAAGGGAAGGTCAATGAACGTCAAGGAAGGTCAGGTAAGGTCAAGGAAGGTCAGTGACGGGAAGCTCAGGGAAGGTCGGGGAAGTTCGGAAAACGTCGGGGAAGGTCAGGGAAGGGAAGGGAAGGGAAATCAGGGAAGGTCAGGGAATGGAAGGTCGGGGAAGGTCAGGGAAGGCAAGGTCAGGGAAGGTCAGGAAAGGTCAAGGAAGGTCAAGGAAGGTCAGTGACGGGAAGGTCAGGGAAGGTCGGGGAAGGTCAGGGACGGGAAGGGAAGGGAAGGGAAGGGAAGGGAAGGGAAGGGAAGGGAAGGGAAGGGAAGGGAAGGGAAGGGAAGGGAAGGGAAGGGAAGGGAAGGGAAGGGAAGGGAAGGGAAGGGAAGGGAAGGGAAGGGAAGGGAAAGGAAGGTCAAGGAAGGGCAGTGACGGGAAGGTCTGGGAAGGTCGGGGAACGGAAGGGAAGGTTGGGGAAGCTCGGGAAAGGGAAGGGAAGGGAAGGGAAAGTCAGGGAAGGGAAGGTCAGTGAAGGTCAAGGAAGGTCAGGTAAGGTCAAGGAAGGTCAGGGAAGGTCAAGGAAGGTCAGGTAAGGTTAAGGAAGATCAGTGACAGGAAGGTCAGGGAAGGTCGGGGAAGGTCAGGGAAGGGAAGGCAAGGGATGGGAAGGGAAGGGAAGGGAAGGGAAGGGAAGGGAAGGGAAGGGAAGGGAAGGGAAGGGAAGGGAAGGGAAGGGAAGGGAAGGGAAGGGAAGGGAAGGGAAGGGAAGGGAAGGGAAAGTCAAGGAAGGTCAGTGACGGGAAGGTCGGGGAAGGGAAGGGAAGGGAAGGGAAGGGAAGGGGAGGGAAGGGAAGGGAAGGGAAGGGAAGGGAAGGGAAGGGAAGGGAAGGGAAGGGAAGGGAAGGGAAGGGAAGGGAAGGGAAGGGAAGGGAAGGGAAGGGAAGGGAAGGGAAGGGAAGGGAAGGGAAAGTCAAGGAAGGTCAGGGAAGGCAAGATCAGGGAAGGGAAGGGAAGGGAAGGTCAGGGAAGGTCAAGGAAGGTCAGTGACGGGAAGGTCAGGGAAGGTCGGGGAAGTTCAGGGAACGTCGGGGAAGGTCAGGGAAGGGAAGGGAAGGTCAGGAAAGGTCAAGGAAGGTCAAGGAAGGTCAGGTAAGGTCAAGGAAGGTCAGTGACGGGAAGGTCAGGGAGGTCGGGGAAGTTCGGAAAAGGTCGGGAAGGTCAGGGAAGGCAAGGTCAGGGAAGGTCAGGAAAGGTCAAGGAAGGCCAAGGAAGGTCAGGTAAGGTCAAGGAAGGTCAGGTAAGGTCAAGGAAGATCAGTGACGGGAAGGTCAGGGAAGGTCGGGGGAAGGTCAGGGACGGGACGGGACGGGAAGGGAAGGGAAGGGAAGGGAAGGAAGGGAAGGGAAGGGAAGGGAAGGGAAGGGAAGGGAAGGGAAGGGAAGGGAAGGGAAGGGAAGGGAAGGGAAGGGAAGGGAAGGGAAGGGAAGGGAAGGGAAGGGAAAGTCAAGGAAGGTCAGTGACAGGAAGGTCAGGGAAGGTCGGGGAAGGTCAGGGAAGGCAAGGTCAGGGAAGGGAAGGGAAGGGAAGGTCAGGGAAGGTCAAGGAAGGTCAAGGAAGGTCAGGTAAGGTCAAGGAAGGTCAGGGAAGGTCAAGGAAGGTCAGTGACCGGAAGGTCAGGGAACGTCGGGGAAGGTCGGGGAAGATCAGGGAAGGGAAGGGAAGGGAAGGGAAGGGAAGGAAGGGAAGGGAAGGGAAGGGAAGGGAAGGGAAGGGAAGGGAAGGGAAGGGAAGGGAAGGGAAGGGAAGGGAAGGGAAGGGAAGGGAAGGGAAAGTCAGGGAAGGGAAGGGACGGTCAGGGAAGGTCAAGGAAGGTCAGGGTAACGTCAAGGAAGGTCAGGAAGGTCAAGGAAGGTCAGTGA
>NC_134975.1:94391-147524 GCF_965638725.1 Aptenodytes patagonicus
CCCTCGTCCGTGTCGTCCGTCGGGGTTATCTGGGGAGGTGACGCCACTTGGCTTTGTGCCCACGGCCGAGGAGGGCTTCGATTCCTCCCGCTCAACATCCCACCCCGGCCGTCGAACCATCATCATCCTCCCCCAGCCCCAGTGATCCCCAGCCGAAACCCGCCGAGGCGAGGGACCCCTTTTCCCAGCCTGGAAGAGCGTGAAGACGCCGGCTGACGGTCGCGGCTCTCGGTCGCCGTTCCCACCCCACGCGTCGTGTGCAAGAATTAAATCCTCCTGCGTCTCCGCGCATCCCCCGGCTCCCGCGCGGGAGGGATTTTGCATCCCGCGCGTGCGGCTTCTTGCCGGGCACCGTGCAAGTCACGGGGATGCGACGATGAGCGGGAGCGGGAAAGCAAGAGCTGTGCCAGGGTCCGGCCCCGGCTTCCCTCGTGCGAGGTGGATGGAGGGGGGGGGGAAAAGCAGCAGGAGAGGTGCTGGAAAAAATCAGTTCTAACCGCCACAGGTCACGATAGAGGGAGCGAATGAAACCTCTCGTCGGCTGCAAGCCTTCGCCGTAGCTCGGGGCACAAACCCGGCCGTGGCTGTGGGAGAAGGTGGGTTTGGCAAGAGAACGGTTTTTTTACGGGGTTGAGGAGCGTGTCGCACCAGTCCAGGCGAGGCGAGGTCAGCGGGGCATCCGCCGCGCGAAGGCTTGGGACGTATTTTAACATTTAAACGGCTGCGATGGTGGAAATCGGCGGCGGCGGGACGGGTACGTGCAGCCTTGCCCATGCAAAATCACCCCAGCCCCAGCCCCAGCCCGCTCCCCGCCCTCCCGAAAAAGTTCTGCGCCACTGAATTGTCTTTAATGAACCCCCATCTCTTCCCAGACGTTGTTTTATCTCGGTAGCCTCGTTAAATCCATTTGAAAAAGGTTAGCGAAACGCTTTCCCCACGCAAATTAGAGCTGTTGAACTCGGTGATTGCAGCTGAGGGGCGGTGATTGCCGTCTGCCTCGCTCGTGTGCGTTGGGGGCTCATTTTCTCCGGGGATTTTGGGTTTAGGGGACGCTTAATCAACCCTGGGAGCATCACGCAGGGGCTTTCTCCAAGCATTTCTTGCTCTTTTATTCAGCGTTGCTGATGGCCACACCCCGGATGGGTTTTTGAGGATGGAAAGGGAAAAACTGCCAAACATGGCGAGTTTTTCAGACTCGGGGTGTAACGTGCCCGGGCGATGGAGCAGCTTTGGGTTGGGGCTGCGACACCGGCTGAACCGGCTCGGCCCAAACCCCCGCGCTCCGAGTTTGACTCACGTCACCGGTAATGGGCTTTTGGGTGGTCAAGGTCGGTACTTGTGACCTGGCTGGTTGCATCGTCCCGAATACCGCCGGGTCCCGCAGGAGCAGCCGAACCCAAGTGTCCTGCGGGCCCTCGGCCCCCAGACCTGCGAGGGCTTCGCAACAGGCTCGGTTCATGCTTGGGACGTGAAGCCCTGGGCTCTGCGGCACGCCGAGGGCGGCTGCGGGGCCGACCGGAGCAGCCTGGAGGCTGCAAACAGCCACGACTCTGCCGAGAATCTGCCCACCCTCGGTCGTACGTGTCTCCGGCGCTTGGAGCCGTGCCGAGGCCCTCGCAGATGCTGCCGTCTCTAGTCCGGAGGCAGAGGGTGAATCAGCTCTCCCTCTGCCCTTAATCTGATCTGAGCATCAGAAAAATACGAGAACTCTCTCAAGCCTGTAATCAGACGGAGGTTTTGCAGTGTGCGGTGGCAGATCTCTTGGGTATTGTCCCGAAAATGGGACAGGAGGGAGACGAGTCCAGCAAATACTGCAGCTGCGTAAGCCAGACGGAGTTTGTTTGCCTGGTGATGAACGGGGCGAAGCGTTCAGAGGACGGTGGTGGCTCGTTACTTAGAAATCCGGAAGGGAAGCAGCCTTTGAACCACCGCCAGCTCCGGGGACGGAGCTCTGCAACCCCTGGACTTCCAGGAGACACCGGAGCGAAGGTGAAACGCGGTGGAGGCACTCGAACGCGCCGTGCTACAGGGAGACAGTTTGCCCGGGAGTGCTGGGGGGGGGCACTATTGTCCTGGTGGTGTTTGCCCTGTTCCCGGTAAGGGACTGACCACTGGCCAGGAGGAAATGGGTAAGCTGCCTGAGCCCACCGGGCTTTCTGTAGGGGTTATGCCCCCAAAAGTGCCAGGCAGCGGCACCCCAAAACCCCCCCAGCAGCATCCTTGAAGCCCCCGGCAGAGCAGAGGGCTCCCCACAAGCCGCGGGAGCGGGGCAGCACGGGGAGGGGCTGGGCGGAAGGCGGGGACCGGGCCGGGCAGGGGGGGGTTGCGGCCCTTGGGGTCCTCAAGCCGGGCAGCCCCGGGGGAGCCCCCCCCGGAGGTGCAGGCAGCCACGTGCAATCTCCCGCCAGCCCTCGCCACGCCCCTAGCGGGCGGGGATTCGCCCAGCACGAACCTTATACGGTGCTGGTAGGCGGTGCCGGCGCGGGCTCGCCCCCGCGGGGGCGGTGCCGAGGCGGTGCCGTGCTGGCATTGGCGGGGGCCGAGGAGGGGCGCGTCTCGGAGGGGGCGTGGCGCCGGCGAGGGGCGTGGCGCGGAGCCGGCCGGTTCCCGTCAAAAGGCGGCTGCGGGGCAGTGGAAGGGGTGGCGGTGCCGGTGCCGGGAGCGCAGGTACCGGGGCCCGGGCTGGGGGCACCGGGGGCCCGCGGGGACGCTGTTTCACCGAGGGGGAAACCCTCCCTCGGTGCCCGCCGTGGGCTGGGTCTCGGGGGCGGCAGTGGCTCGGGTGGTCGCCGGGACGTGGGCGGGCGGGCGGGCGGGCGGCGGCGGCGGCGGCTGTTGCCGCGGGGAAGTCCTCGGTGCCCCCCACGGATTGGGGGACATGGGTGTGGGGACCCACCGGTACCCCCCGTGGCCGGAGGGGCGCGGATGTGGGTCACCCCCGGGTACCCTATGGCTTCTCCCTGCCGGTTGGAGGGTCCTGTGGGGGGGGGTGGGGGTGCACTGTGGTACCCCCGAGGTTTGGGGGTCCCGTGGGGGTATTGCACCTCCCCTGGTGCTCTGCGTGCTCCCTGGTTTAGGGTCCTACGTGGGCACGGGGCTCCTTGTGTTCCCCATCCCGGTTTGGGGATCTTATGGGTATTTTGGCCCCCCAATACTCTGTGGTCCCCCCCTAGGTTGGGGATCCCACGTGAGACCCCCTGATACCCAGTGTCTCCCCTCAGCTGGGGGCTGTCAGGGATGTTAAGGGCTTCCCCTGCCAAAACTGGGGTCCCCTTAGGGTTGGGGGGCCAGGTCCCTGTCCCTCTCAGCCTCTCTGTGAGTTGTGGGGGGTGGCTTCTGGTTTTGGGGGTATCAGGGTCCCCCCCCAGTGCTGCCCAGTCTCTGGTCTGACCGCCCCTTGCTAGGCCCAGAAATAAGGGTTCAGCTTGGAGCTGGGGGGTGTCCTGGGGGGTGAATGTGACTGTGTTGGGGGTGCTTTCCTTCCGCCCCCCCCCCCCCCAAGTCCTGGCTGACTTAACCCTTTCTGGGCTGGCTGGTGATTCTCCCTGGGGTCAGCATGAGGATGGACCCAATCGTGTACCCCACGTTGGTGTCAACCCCCCTTTCACCTCCGTAGCCCTGAGCTTCACCCTCCATCCCCCATCATGGGAAGTCACCCCTGTCCCCTCTCCCCGTGCCCCGTCCCTGTGTGTCCCTCTCCGGGGCTCCCCGAACCCTTTCCAGGGGCCTCTGAAGCTGGTGAATTACCTGGGTGCTGTTGGGGAGCTTAAGTGGTGTTTCAGGGTTTCCAGCCTCTTTCTTATCGACAGGCTGGTTTCGGATTCAGATAAGTGCCTGATTAATGATCGGCTTTAAAATGCGTCATAAACTTAATCTCCCAATTAAGTATTTTTTTTTTTTGAAGCGGGAGGGAGAGATTTCAAGTGCCAGGCTGAGCCCCCAGCATGGCAGTAATTACACTCGTTTGTAATTCCCCAGTGACTTTTCGTCCGTCTCTGAGCGATCCCGTTGGCCGTGTCGGATGTGACTACCGGGATCTTTCAGCTGCGAGTTCCCAGGGCAAAGAAAACAAAGGTACCGGGGATCTTCCAGCGGCTCCTACACGAGGAAGAAGGGGGGGGGGGGGTGTTTCTTTTTCCCTAGACCAAGCAGGGCACCCCTGGGCTGGGACCGAGCACCCAAAGGGACCCGGGTGGCTGGCATAGGGCAGGTAGAAGCGCCTGTTCTCTGGGGTGAGCTTCTCCTTCCTCTTCCCCCCCCCCCCCCCTTTATTTGAGCCTGGGGCTGGAGCCTTCAGCATTAAAAATTTCTTTAGAAACTGGTTTTCACGAGAAGCCAGCCCTGGCTTTGCAGCGTTTTGTGGCGTGTTCTCCTCCCACACGAGCTGGGCAGTGACTCATCTTCCTCCGAGGACTTGGTTAAAGGAGCACCAGCTATCTCGGGGCAAGATGCGTCTCCTCTCGAAGGGAGGCGGACATCTGCTCGGCGTCCCGCTTCGGTCCGTGGACCCTGTCGGCGCTTCCTCCGCCTCTGCCGGGGAGCAAGAGCGAGCTGAGCTGCCTTGGGTTAGTGCTCCGAGCGCCTCTGCGACGGTAGGGAGGAATACTGAACCTGTCTGCTTTGGGGAAGGAAGTTAAGGCTGTGATTACTCATTTGACTAAAACCCCTTCTGCCTTCTCCAAAGGCAGCCGGTTAAAACTGAGTCAGATCAGATGGGGTTGGTGCTTGTCGGCTGTGCCGCGGCTTTCGGATGGGCCTCGTGAAAGCGTGCTGAACTGGGAGGTTGGGCCAAAAAAAAAAAAAAAAAATAATGTGCCTGGCCGAGGCTGGGTGGCTCTGGGAGCCCACGTGTTGGCACCGCGTGGCTTGGACAGCTGTCCCTCCGGCATCGCGTCCCCCGAGGAGCGAGGAAGAGGAGGGAGGAAGGCCTGTCAGGTGCAGGAGGCGTTGGCAGATGTCTGCCCGAGATCACGCTTGTCTGCAAACAGATCAGGTGTAAGATCTCGCAACGGGAGTTTTTGAATAACAAAGGTACGAAGGCACAAAAATAGGTTTTTCATCAGGCAAGAATTTGCCTCGGGTCAGTTAGTTTTTTTCATTAGATGTTTCCTGAATCCCAATGTACTTTAAGGCGAAATAACTGGATAATCTAGCCTCTTTTTCCATTTAATAGCTAACTGTGGAGAAGGGGCGCGCTCCCTCTGTGGCTAGAGGTGCACCCAGGAATAATTTTTAACCTGCTGTCGCTGAGTCCAAGCGAAGTCGGTCTGGCCCGAGGTTCCTGTGGCTTGCGAAGGGGAAACGCTGAAATGTCAGGTCACTGGGAGAGGAATAATCGGAGTTAAAGGTGGTTGTTGAGGGGGTCTGTCCCTCCCGTGCGATGTCTGAGTGTGAAGCTGGGGGGGGGGGGAAGAAGAAGCTGTCAGCCAGGCTGCGGCGCGTCTTCCTCTACTTGTGCGAGTCCATGGCAGCACGTCGGCTACGAGAGGAAGGGGACACGCATCTGGGGTGCAGGGTAAGGTCTGATTGCTCTGCTGTGAACCTCCTTGGTCCAACCGTGGCCCCAAACGAAGGCGATCGGCTGATGCTGTGGCCGGAGAAAGGACGTGCGCGGCTGCAGCGGGCACGCGGGGAGGGGGGGGGGGGCCTGTTTTGTGGGAGGGCAATCGGACACTGCTACAAGGGACTTTCCTAAAACCACGTCGCGTGGGAGGAATTAAATCCCACTTCTGTGGAAGGAAGGTGTCACGTATGGGGTGTCCTGTTTTGGAAGCGTCTTGCGGGCAGCGGGTTTTACGTGGTGCCCTTCTGTATTTGAATATGACGCAGGTGGCAAGCGAATAAATGCAGGTGGCATCTAAATAACGAGATCGCGTTGGTGGGGACGTGTCTAGGTGCCGGCCGGGGTCTCGTCCCATCCCGCAGGACTAAGCTCTCCTAGAGCTGGATGCTGCAGCCCTGGGTGGGGAGCTGTCTGCATACCGGTTCCTCCTCGCGGCCGGAGATGCCGGGAACTTGTGATCCGGGCGGCATCTGCCCCAGCTCCCGCAGAAGCCGTTCTGCTCGGTGCTGACTCTTTCCTAACCGTAGCTACGAGGGGGGTGGGTTCCCTCTTCGGGTAACCTCCTGGTTATGTCTCTTGGGTAAGAGGTGGCAGCGGAGCGATTCAGCGCTCCGCTCTGGGGCTTGCGTAACTCGTGTGAAACGGCTCATGCTCACCGTGCATCACCGAGGCAGAGAGATCGGGGGGGGGGGGGGGGGACGGGGACGATGACGGACGGCCGCCGACGCCGCCAAACAACCGCTGCGTTTTCAGGCGGCGGGTGAAAGTTGTTGCGACAGCTGGCTGCTCGTCTCGCAGCCCACGGAGGGCAGGCGCGGAGCATCTGGTTTCTCTTGACGGCTTTCTTCCCCCCCCCCTCGCGTGAGAGCGTATTTCAGGAGACCCAGAGGCGAGGGCTGCCGCGTTGCAGTTTCCCCGTCGCCCTCTTTGCCCACTCCAGTGTGGTGGCAAACACGGGGTGCCCGGCCCTGCACGGGGGCACCCCCCCCACCCCCGCTATCCGGCAACCCCCTGTGGGGTGGGGATGAGAGGCAGTGGGGTTACTTTAGAGCAGTTTTGCGAAGGTGGGGATTTAAAAACATAACCCCAAAATGAGAGAAATGCAAGTGGAACCGCTTGTTAAAATAAATACATCGACCTACAACTTACCGCTGAGTGTTAATACAGCGGTTGCGGAAAGCATCCCTCTGATTTGGGCTGTCCGTGTTAAATTTGGTCGCTGAAGTTGTACCTGCTGTGGAGGAGGACAACTGAAGAACCGGGTAAAAATGGAGTTGGACTAGCTGATTGCTGTAGGTCCCTTCTGGTTGAACTATTCTAGTCTAAAAAATGAAAAGTACCTTTTTTTTTTTGAACAAGACCTGCGTGCCGGTGTTCGGCTGACAGCCGGCGAGGACAGCTTGTGCCCCTAGGGTTGGGAGAGGGGAAGACGGTTAAACCGGGGCGTGAGGAACATAAATGACAAGGGGAGCAAAAGTCCGGGGAGATAAGGAAGGTCAGAGACTCTCAAAGGCTTTAAAAACGGAGCTTCTCAGCAGTGACCTGCAGAGGCAGATGCGATGGCTGGGGAGTGGGTTTCTTCTCACAGCCGAGAGGCCTCGGTGTGACTTCAGCTGAAGGACCGATGTGGCAGGGTAGTCACCGGTGCCACTCCTGCCTGCTTCCACCTTCATTTTGTTTGCCGAATCAGCTGCAACCCAAGTACGATTTTCTTATCTGTGGTGTTTAACGGCAGTATCAGTGTAAACCTCACATGTGTAAGTGACTTTTGGCTGCTAATAAATGGAAACGGGGTGTAAAAGTGATGAAAAACAATACCTGGAACCCTTTATCTGTATATCTAAAAGTAGTTTCCTCATTGCCAGGAATACATGCTGTCTGCCCAAGGCGTCGGGACCTGCTGACGTGACTTCTGAGTTCTGATCTTCCCGGTCAGTGGGACACTGGTGAGTGACTCTCCCGGCTCAAACAAAAGTCCTGCGCGCGTTCACAATTCCCAGAAGCTTTTGGTGGAAGCCCTGGTGTGCCGGGTGAGGTGAGTTAGGTTGAAAAGGGCGTTCTTAACGCGATGCCTTCCTACTCTCTCTCTCTCTTGAAAAGTCTGTGCCTTTTCCTAGGGGTTTGCACACCAGAAACCTGCGTTCTCCTTTGCTACGGACCTTTCTGTCCCCACTGCTGCAAGCTGGATGCCCGGCTCCCATAGGTGCCATTTCAATTTCTCAATGCCAGGCTGCAACGCCCAACACCTTCCGCTTTATCAGTGCTCCCTCTCCTCCACCTTGCTTGGGCAAGAAGCCTCCCACGATCGGCTAGCGCGATGGGTGAGGTGATTGCTGGGGCTGGGGGGGGGGAACCTGACGGTTCCCTTGCCCACCGGGCAGGCTGGCGTCCCCGTGCCATCTGTCACCCGCTGCCAGGCGAGGGACGTGGCTTTGGGAGCTGCGTGTGTCGCATCAGGTCTGCAAAGGCTTCGCTTCTCTCCCCCGCTGCAGGGACGTGGGTAGTGCTGACATGGGGGGGTTCCTTTATAAATAAGAACTCGTAGCTCCATAAATACCCCTGTTTAACAGAATGCAGAGAAGATACAAGCGTGGTCTATATTTAGACTTGCTTAGTTTTGTGGAACATGCGGCGTCCTTGATCAGACCTGCGAGCGTTAGCTCACCTCTGTGTCCCCGGAGGGATGGCGAGTACCGGCTGCCACGTGGAGAGCTTGAGCACGGCGCCCTGGGAAAGGCGGGCTGAGACACGCTTTGTCTTTCATCGATCCTCGTCCTCCCAAGGCCCTTCTGCCCTCTTAGGCAGGACACTTTTCTTTTTAGCTTGGTGGTGTATTCACCGGGTAAAGGGATTTTTATTTCCATAGCCCGGCTTACGCCGAATGTGGAGATGGTGCTGCCTAGTTCCTAATCCTGAACTTAAATCTCTAATTTTGGGGGCCCTCCCCTAAGGGGGAGAGCCCTTCTCAACCCAGTAGCCCTGGCACGTTGCTTTCCTCTAGCCTTTCGCCCTGGGATCGGGGTGCAGGAAGTTTTTTTTTTTTACCTGTCTGTGCCTGATAACTGGAGTTTCAAGTTGTGCTCTCGCTGGCACGCTCGAAAGAGAGGCGATTGTTTTCCGAGCGTCTCTGCTTCGTGCTCAGACGTTCGAGTAATCCTGTGGTCTGGTCAGTGTTGGACAGAGGAGGAGAAACCTGTTTTTTCTGTGCTCTGGCTGCTGCCCTGGGTGGCCTCCCACACTCTTTTCCTTGTTGACACCGCACGTTATTGGGAGAGGACGCAAAACCTGGTGTGGTTGGGCTGCCTGATGCTCTTGAAATAGAAACTATCACTCACCGTAGCCGGGTAGGAGACTCTGTACCAGAACCGTTGCACATCCACGGGGCTACTGCCCTGCAAGAAACCCTTCCTTCTGTTTATTTTGCTTGTCATGGATGACAGAATTTCAAACTAGTGAAGTATGTTGGGACAATACGTCTGTGACCGTGGTTGCGTGATCTTTGTTAAAAAAAAAAAAACAACTTAGCCGGGGAAAAGGATGAGGTGGCATCTGAGGCAACGCGCCGGCAGCACTGGGTGCCTAAACCCATGGGTAATGTGTCGACCGACTCATAGGAGGGGTGATGCCGAACTTTCGGCAGGCCGGGGACAGTGCTTAGTGGGCTCCTCCGCTCGCAGACGCTGCAGTCACAAGCACAGGAAAATGGAATTTCTGGTTCTTTTTTTTTTTTTTTTCTGCAGCCCAAACGTACCTGGCCAGAGCGCTTTCTGCTCCAGGGCAAGCTGAACTGAAAATGGCTGACGTGGGGGGGGGGGGAAAATGGGATTGCTACAGCTCAGCTCTGGGAAGGAGAAAAGCAGAATTACCCGCAGATTTCTTAGTAGAGGGGAACAATTTTAACGCTGCTCACCCACTCACTTCCTTAAGTAGCAGTGAAATTGCTGGAGAAGGAACTGCCTGTCGAGGGCAGGGCATGAGACTGCCTTGGCATCACGTGCCGTGGCTGTGCTTAGCTCTGAATTTACCTGTTGGCTTGTCCAGACAGGCAAGAGAAGCGGAGACGTAGGAGCCGGCTCCTTCTAGTCATGTTCCCCGGGCACCCGCTGCAGGTAAATAGCCGGCCTGGGCCGGGAGAGCAGCGATAGGCTCTAATTCTGACCCAAACTTCACTTTGAGGGGGGGAAAAATAGCAATTAATGCGAAGGTTTAACGGTCACTGGGTTTGTTTTATCTTTCATCTCCTTGGTGAGAGATGAAATGGGGACGTCCTCTTTTTGTCAGACTTCTGTTTTGCTTCTTGCTCTTTTTTTTCCCCCCCCCTTCTGACTTGGTGCTCTTGTCTCTCTTAACCTGTAGCTGCTTCATTTCTAACTGTCCTTTAATCAGCTGATGGAGATCTGCTGAGAAATCACTGCTCTGCCTGTGGCTCTTAAGGAAACTGAGGTTCGGGAATGCTTGGGCTGGAGAGAGGTGCGGGGGCACGGGCTGGACGTCGGCATGGGTGGAAGGTGGGGAGGAAGAAAGCAAAGACTAAATATAAGTAACGAACAAGGAGACATCGCGATGACAAGCTGAGCTTCTGGAGCTTGCGGGCAAGGCAGAGATCCTTTCTGAGGAGATGGTGAGAGGTAGTCTGGTCCCGGGGACGTTCGCTTGTAGCTCTTACCCTCTTGTATCTGCACGCATGCAAATATTCCTGGCTGTGGGATGGCTTCAGAGATGATGTGACTCAGTGTTTTTTTTTCTCTCCCATAAATTGGAAACGTCCCACTGATGCTCCAGCTCTGTCTCTTCAGTGCAAGCAGGTCCGGGGATACACTGATTTCTTTTTTTTTTTTTTTGGGTCCCATCTTACCCAAAAGCTGGCAGCTCCCGCGGTCGTATTGTAACGTCCCCCTTGAACGCGGTGATGAGACTTTCAGTCCTGTTATGCTGTATGACGGTTGGACTCGATGATCTTAGAGGTCTTTTCCAACCTCAATGATTCTACGATTCTATGTTGGGAGCTAAATTTTTTTCTTTCCTCAACAATAAGACTCCTGTAATGCCACTTACTGGCTGCTGTAATGCCAAATTCCTGGGAAACGCGCTCGGTGGTGAAGCTGGATCTCTTTTAAACCGGTGGGGAAGCCTGCTGTGGTTATCTACGTCTTGTAACAAGGGCTGGTCAAGGCTTGTGTTTCTATGGTGTTGACTTAGGGTGACTAATCCATCACAAAGCAGCTCTTCTGTCGCTTGCCCCTTCTCCGAATGCAGCATTCTCCATGTCAGTGTCTTTCCCCACCCTGATAAACGAAATGTCTTACAACTATTTAGGAAATAAGGTAGCCAGGGTAGAAATTCCGGAATCGGAGCAGCTCAACGAGCCTAGATAGATGCAAGGGGACTTAAAAGCTTTGTCCTCTTTCATGAGAGGGTTTTGCTCGCCACGAGGTAGACTTGTGAGCGTAGGTGGGTATTTTAGACCTCTTACAGCAAGCATCTAACGTAATCTGCTCCCAGCAGAGGTTGACCAAAGCTGCCAGGTCTCTGCTTCTGGGAATGACCTCAGATGTTGTCCTCTATCTCCTGGAATCTTAGCAAATTAGTTTATTATTTCCAAAGGCCGCTGGAGCAGATCGGCGGCCTCGGAAGGGCCCTATCTCTTCCACATACGTTATGACTTTGTGAATCCCAAGACCTTGAATTCCGGACTCTTCCTGCGGAGCTCCGGGTTGGTGCCTTGCAGTCTCGATACGAGTGCCACCGGAGTGGCTGGCCTGGCTTAATGCCCTTATTTCAAGCGAGGCTGGGGAATTGAAAAGAAAAGGAGGCTGAGGGGAGACCTCATCGCTCTCTACAACTGCCCAAAAGGAGGTTGTAGCGAGGGGGGGGTCGGTCTCTTCTCCCAAGGAACAAGCGATAGGACGAGGGGAAACGGCCTCAAGTTGCACCAGGGGAGGTTTAGATTGGATGTGAGGAAAAATGTCTTTACTGAAAGAGTGGTGAAACATTGGACCAGGCTGCCCAGGGAAGTGGTGGAGTCCCCATCCCTGGAGGTATTTAAAAGACGAGTAGATGAGGCGCTGAGGGACATGGTTTAGTGGGCATGGGGGTGTTGGGTTGACGGTTGGACTCGATGATCTTAGAGGTCTTTTCCAACCTCAGTGATTCTACGATTGCCCGCGTTACCTGGTTGCGTGGGTTTAGCTGTGGCATTGAAAGGGAGCTCGTGTGGCTCTCCGAGCCCTCCCACCCTCTCCTGGGCAGCCCGAAACCAGCCAGGAGCTGCTTCTGCTGAAGAGTGGATGTTCAGCTCCTGGCACTTGCTCCAAGTCAGGGGGACGGAGCTTCAAATTCTCTTCAGCCGAGCTTCAGTTCCTTGCCCAAATCGAGGGCACGTCTCCAGCAGATCATTATTTCTATGCCGACTTCAGTACTATTCTGCAGCTTAATCAGCTGAAGTTTTTCCTCCATCTCTAGCAAAAAAAACCCCAAACAACCCCAATACAGGCTTGATATGATAAACGAAATATTTTCAGTATTAAAGTTGCTGGAGTCCCTGGGGGGGGTGTGTATTCTTGGTGCGATTTTTTTTCTCTCTCTGGTGGAGAGTGATAGAGCAATTTGCATTCTTAGCAAGAACCTGTTTGCATATATTTCGAAATAAGGGAGAAGCTGTTAAGGAGCGTGGTATTTGCCACATGCAGGGACAGCTCCTTTCCCTTGGCCTTTCCTGAGTTTTTT
Source organism: Aptenodytes patagonicus (assembly GCF_965638725.1). NCBI lineage: Eukaryota > Metazoa > Chordata > Aves > Sphenisciformes > Spheniscidae > Aptenodytes > Aptenodytes patagonicus. Next base: position 106,681 of record NC_134975.1, read on the forward strand.
TTGGAATATGAGAGAAAGGCTTCCTCGGCTGCTTTTACCGTGGAATTAGTGATTGGGAAACGAAGGCAGAGACGAAGCACGCAAGCAGCTTGGAGGGAGAGGAGGGGACGATTGAAATCGAGGAAGGGTTTGGGTGACGCGAGGTGTCACGGGGAAGCATCTGTGGGGGGGAAGAAAAAAAAAACAACGCTGTTCTCAGTTTGTCTGAGCAGAATATTCCCTTTGACCTGTCCTTGCCGTGCCCTGCAATTAGCTGGGTGCAAATGTGGTGGCGTTACTCGGAGGCACAACGGTGCAGGCAGAGCAACGGTGATATCAGCGTGGAAATCATGTTGACTAAGCTAAAGGCAGAGTTTCCATTGGAAACACTGGCTTGGGGAAATAACTCTTCTAGATAAGAAGTGAAAATGTGGAAGAAGGAAATAGCTATTACGTGCTACTCCTCTCTGTAGTTAAAATTACCGGCCGAAGGGGTAGGAAAGGCAGAGACATCTGCTGCTGCTGATTTGTGAACGGGTTAGGGTTACAGCACCTTAATGCCAAACACCGCGCACCGCGGCTGGCGTAGATTTAATTTAGGAGCCTGTTCTGCAGTTGGGAATGCTTCGCGCTCAGCCAGCTCTGCCATCCTGCCAGATTGCCATCCAGGAGCCCAGGGCGAGCCAAGCGCCTGGCCTGGCGACGCTGCTTCTGCGTCCTCTGGCTGAGGACACGGACCCTGCACGTGGAGGTCGTCAGCTTTAAATTTCAATAAAAAAAAAAAAACCCATAGCAGGCAAAAATAAGTGCCGGCAGCACCGGCTGTGGCGCTGCAGGGAGAGGGGCCGTGCCGGTAAACACGTATTTGTTCACCGTATCCGTCTGAAAAGCAAACAGAACTCTGCTGCTTATGGCTCAGCAGCAGCAGCCCTGCAGTGGCCTCGGCTCGTCACGAGGTGCCTTTGGTAGCTCCAGGCTTGATTTTTTTTTTTTTTTTTCTCTTTGCTTTTGTTGTTGTTGTTGTTGATAGCTTCCCACAGCTAGCTCTGTTCTGCAGCTCTTCAACAACTTAGGACAGTCAAACGGGACGTCCCGCAGTCGAGGATCAGGCTGAGCGTGACTTTTTCTCCGCTTCCCCAGCCTCTGCGGTGACAGCAAAAAAAAAAAACAAACCAAACCACCTTAGTGGGACTAACTTTCTTCTGTACTTTGTCCTTCTTTTTCTCCTGAGCTAATGAATACTTAGGGCAGGGACGATGCCGGCTGAGAGCTGGCCTGCCTTAAGCGGCATCTCCCAGGGAAGCAAGTGGGGAGCTCCCGGCAGCCTCCTGTCGCCGCTCCGTAAGCAGACCTGCCGTAGCTTTGCAGGGACAGGAGCTCGGGGCGTCCGGCGAGGAGGCCGGTTGGATGCGCCCGAGGCGTAGCCAGGAGCAGGCTCTTCCCCTGAATCCGTGCAAAGCGCCTTGCGGGCCGCTTCGGTGGGTCAGAGGGGAGGTTGGACGGGGCTGAATCCTTCCTGTGAACTGGCACCTGTGCACCTACTTTCCCGGTAACTTCAAAGCTGAATGATCCTCTTCCAGCATCCGCTTCAGCCCCTCGGTCACAAGAGGGAGGTGAAACCGGGTTTCCGTGCTGGTGCCAAACCAGCTGCAGCCCGATCAGCATTGCACGATTCAATCCGCCGTGGGAAGGAGCCCGCGGTAACCGCTTGGCGGACCTGCAAGCGTGAACGTGCCACGCGCGTTCGCCGTGTCTGCGGACCTGTTTCGACAAACGGGAGCGTTTTGGGGACAAAAGTGCACGGACCAAACCCCTTGGTTGACCATCTCCACCCCTGCGGTCGCTGCGGTGCCCTCGGGCGTAGCGATGCAGGTACTCCGGGAAAAGCTGTAACGCCTGAAACTCATCGCGTCGACTAGTCTGTCGCCCCGACCGCATCTTTCCTGGGCTCTCCATCTCGGCAGAGCTGCTTGCTGGGATTGCAGCCCGGCGTAGGCTGCTCCTGGGAAGGTTTTAGGCTAACCCAGCTGTGCCGGAGAGCTGAAAAGCGCTTACATCAAGCCTCACATCAGCTAAGCTGATGCGGCATTGTGTCTTCGGCTGCTGGGCTAGGTCTGGAAGAAGGTCCGCGTGCCCTTTCAGAGCATGCAGTGAAGAGGTGGGGATGGTAAGCTGAGAAAACCTGGTGTCTTGCGGGTTTTTCTAGCAGAATAAGAGTAAAATAGCCAGCAGTGTGCCCAGGCGGCCAAGGAGGCCAAGGGCATCCTGGCCTGTATCAGAAATAGTGTGGCCAGCAGGAGTAGGGAAGTGATCGTGCCCCTGTACTCGGCCCTGGTGAGGCCGCACCTCGAATACTGTGTTCAGTTTTGGGCCCCTCACTACAAGAAGGACGTCGAGGTGCTGGAGCGTGTCCAGAGAAGGGCAACGAGGCTGGTGAGGGGTCTGGAGAACAAGTCTGATGAGGAGCGGCTGAGGGAACTGGGGTTGTTCAGCCTGGAGAAGAGGAGGCTGAGGGGAGACCTCATCGCTCTCTACAACTCCCTGAAAGGAGGTTGTAGCGAGGTGGGGGTCGGTCTCTTCTCCCAAGGAACAAGCGACAGGACGAGAGGAAACGGCCTCAAGTTGTGCCAGGGGAGGTTTAGATTGGACGTGAGGAAAAATGTCTTTACTGAAAGAGTGGTGAAACATTGGAACAGGCTGCCCAGGGGAGGGGTGGAGTCCCCATCCCTGGAGGTATTTAAAAGACGAGTAGATGAGGCGCTGAGGGACATGGTTTAGTGGGTGGTGGTGTTGGGTCGACGGTTGGACTCGATGATCTTAGAGGTCTTTTCCAACCTCAATGATTCTACGATTCTATGAAAATGGCTCTGTCCTGTTCCGGGGGCGGCGTAACTGGATTTGGCAGTAATCAGGGGACTCTGTTTTAGGTAGCGCAGACAGGCAGCTGCAGCAGGACTTTAAATTCTGGTTGTAAATACAGCACTGTACTAGCACCTAAGCTATTACTGAGATGATCCAGTTTACCATCTTACAGCTGCCTCTTTCCTTAAACAAATCGCAAACACATGCAGCAGCTTCCGAGTGAAAGAAAACCAACACGACTTCCATGGTGCATATCCAATCTGTGTTGGTTGGGTGGGTTGTTTTGGTGGTTTGTTTGGGGTTTTTTTTGGGTTTTTTTTTTTTTTCATTTTTGTCGCCTTACCCAAGCTTTCTGGCCCGCGCGGCGTGGGTTCGGCGACCGCTGTCACTTCTCGTTCGTGACTAACATCCTCCCGTGGCACCGCTCAGGAAATGAGGCACTCTGCAGCTCGCTCACTGCAGGCACGGTGGTCTCCCCGCTCCAGGAGATGCCTAGCTATTTTTTTTTTTGGGGGGGTTCCGTTCAAGCTTAACGCATTGGGAAAGGGGTTTGGGTGGGGGTTTTTTTTTTTTGGCTCTCTGTGGCTCGCAGACTCGGAGGCACGGTCCCAGGCGGTGCCGCTTGCTTCAACGAAAGCCTGCAGAGCAAAGGCGGTGTCTGCGGGCAGGGGGATCCTCGCCGGGAGGAGAGGCATCCCTTGCAAAGCGCGTGCCTCCATGGTTAGCTTTTTCCCCCCCCCCCCTGCAGTATGTGCAGATCGGGCAGGGAGGCGGTGGTCCGCAGTGGTCCGCGGTGGTGCCCTTTCTCGTTCGAGGCACGGGGGTTCTCAATCGTATGATTAAATACAACTTGCTTTGAAGCGCCAGCTCCCAGGAGGATCGAGTGAGCAAGGAATACTGCCGTGTTTGTGTGAGAGGGTAACAGGATCTGTGGAGCCCGAATACCACGGCTGGCCTCATCCAACACATGCGACACCCCCCCCGGGTCTCTTCCAGGTCTGAACTCAGCTTTGCGAGGGCTGGGACCTCAGAAGCCGCTGGGCTTGGGGGTTCCCCCCCCCCCCCAACTTCCCGCTCCCTGCTCTCCCGTTCCTGGGGTGTGCTGCCCTAGCACGGCTGCGTTTGATCTGCCCTGCTGTTTGCTCTACCAGTTGGCAAACTTTCACCCTTCCCTCTCCTTATTTTCCGGGTTTTTTTTCTTTTTTTTTTTTTATTTCTGGAGCAGCCAGAGCTGCTGCAAATCGCCTCTCCCCCACATCGGGGGATCTTCTATTTAAGAAGCATCTCTCGAGGATGGGGCGGGCAGCCCCCGTGGTTCGGGTGCTGAGTGGGGGAGAGGGTAGGGAGGGCTCAGACGAGGCTGGGAGAGGTGTCTCCTGCTTTCCCGTTCCACCTAAAAGTGGCTGTGATTTCCCACAACAGGGGAAACAGAATTGTTTAGCCCATTCCTGGAAACCAGCCCCGGTCTGGCCAGACGGAGCCCTGCTACACCCTGATGGGAAGGGGCGCCAGCCGCCCCGGACCCCCCCCCCCCCCCCCCCAGGGGACCATGGTGCTGCTGGACCCTGACTCTGGGGTCACCAGTGCTCCCCAGTTTGGACCCGCTCAGACCCGCGAAGGGGAAAGGGCCGTTGCTGTTCCTGCACCGGCTCAAACTGGAGGAGGCAGCGGGGTTGGGAATGGCCAGTCTGTAGGAATGGGGTTGTTTTTTCTGGTCTGATTGAGTAGTTTGGGCTCTTTGTCCCAGACAACGAAAATTCCTACCGCTGCGGTTGATGTAGCTGGTAGACGCGTATCCTTAAATAAGTCTGCGATGCTTTCGGGGCTGCTTTGCACAACGTCAGGTTGTGAATCGTTGCTCGACGCCTTCCTTTGAAATCCAAGTCCATGAAAGCAACGCGTTGCTGAAACTGTTCTCCTCGTCGAAAAGCTTGTTTTGATGAGCTTTAGCCTGGAAACGTTTTTGGGGCTCCGAATCTCTAAATGAATCGGTGTCGCAGACGTGAAGTGTCAAAATGCAGCAGCTCCTTTACTCCATGCGATGTTACAAGCAATTTAGGGCCTTGCTTGTTCACGATCGGCGATCATGGGCATTAGGAGCCGGTTTAATCTAGAGAGGGGGGGTTCAAACAAGGAGGAAGAGCCCCAGGTCAGGAGGTCTCTACTGAAAAGGCTGCTCAGGAAGCCCAAAAGTCTGATGGAGCCCATGGCAGCCTGTGACTCAATGCCGGAGGATGCTCCACCCTTTCCCGGTGCCTGTTTCTTTCCCGTTCCCGTGCCACGGTGCTTGCGGGTCCTTCACCAGCATCGAAACTCGCTGCGTTTCGGGCCGGCTCTTGCCTCTTCCGCTGCCTTCGCCCCTCGGGGCAGGGACAGCGGTCTGCGGGCGCTCCTGCGACGCTGCAGCCGAGCACTCCTCTCTGTTATTACTCTTACAGGCGGCCAACGGCCCCTGCTCCGGGTGGGGTGTGCCGGGCTTGCTTATCCCGGCTGGCAGACGGTCTTGAGACCCGGCTCCGTGTCGGCAAACTCTTGCATCAAGTTGGTCCAGGGAGGATGCTTGGTCCAGTTGGTGCTTGGATGAGGCTCATCGGTTGGGAACAAGGGCAGAGCCTGAGCCAGGCCGATGCCAAACAGCCCCTTTCCATCTTTCCGCGGCCAGCCCAGGCGGCATCGATCGGTACCGGCTTGTGCCGAAAAGCCGCGGTACAGGGAAGGTGCAAAAAGGGAAGCTCTGCCAGCCTGTGTCAGAGTTGCGGCTGGGTGAAAAGTCGCTTTCATTTATTTGTTGAAGAAGGGTTTGAGAAAGGACGTGTCGCTCGCAAAAAAAACCCCCATTTTAAAGCGATCCAGCTGCCGCTAACGCAGTGCTGGTGGGGTCTCCCTCGGCTCGCGGATCCAGGTGGGTTGCCGCAGCGAGCGCTCTGTCTCATTTTTTTTGTGGCTTAAATGACAAAGCGTTGTACCAGCGAAGAGTCAGGTTGGAGGTATTTTTGATGCCGTGCCCGAGCCGTAATCTGGAAATCTGTTTACTTCATTCCTTCCAGTCAGGGGAACGGCGCTTAGAAATATTTTCTGCTTTTACCTGCACATGTAAGGATTTGTTGCCTAACTGCAGTGTGAGATCCTGTAAAGATCCTTGGCTAATGTGGTAGAAGAGCTTGTAAACGGCCAGTATTAGTATCTTTTTTTTTTTTCCTTCTGCCTCTCCACGCTTGTGAAGCTGCCGAGGGTTTGCACCGTGATGCTCGTCTCCGGCCAGCCCTTGTCCCTGCCGTCCGCCGGCTCCCTTGGCCCCTTTTCCCAGGCCGTTGAACAGGCTTCTCCTGCGCTTTCCCATCCAGGGTTGATGGAATTTGTGCCTGGACTCCAGCCCCCCGGGTCCTGCCTTGCAGCAGGTGAGGGGAAGCGCGCCTGCCGTCCGTAGACCTACCTTGCACGCACCGTTTGCTTGAGGACTCGTCGCCGCGCATTGGGTGCGGGAGGCTGGACGTGTTTTGCAGCCTACCCGGAGGCTTGCGCGCTCTGTAGCTCCTGTGTGCCCGCCAAAGGCGCCGACACCTTCGGAGTGCGATCGTCCCTCACGTAAAAGAGTTGGGAAGGGTAGTATTGCTGCGTTGATGACCCTGGAAACCCAAACCTGGGTATTTAGGGACCGGCCTGTGCATCCCCCTCTCCTCCTTTCTGGTTTCCCAGTTTCTGGATGCGACGGCGAAGATGCCCGGCGATGCCGGAGGTGCGGGGTGACAGTGCGGCCCCAGGGGCCTGGCGAGAGCCCCGCCGGGCTGAGAGCAGACCTGGTCTTGCTCTGGCAACAATTTTTTTTATTATTTCTTTTTTTTTATTATTTCTTTCTTTTTTTTTATTATTTCTTTCTTTTTTTTTATTATTTCTTTCTTTTTTTTTATTATTTCTTTCTTTTTTTTTATTATTTCTTTCTTTTTTTTATTATTTCTTTCTTTTTTTTATTATTTCTTTCTTTTTTTTATTATTTCTTTCTTTTTTTATTATTTCTTTCTTTTTTTTATTATTTCTTTCTTTTTTTTATTATTTCTTTCTTTTTTTTATTATTTCTTTCTTTTTTTTATTATTTCTTTCTTTTTTTTATTATTTCTTTCTTTTTTTTATTATTTCTTTCTTTTTTTTATTATTTCTTTCTTTTTTTTATTATTTCTTTCTTTTTTTTATTATTTCTTTCTTTTTTTTATTATTTCTTTCTTTTTTTTATTATTTCTTTCTTTTTTTTATTATTTCTTTCTTTTTTTTATTATTTCTTTCTTTTTTTTATTATTTCTTTTTTTTTTATTTCTTTTTTTTTTTTTTATTTCTTTTTTTTTTTTATTATTTCTTTTTTTTTTATTATTTCTTTTTTTTTTAGCTTTGCTGCCAGGGACGTGGCTGCTCGGATGTCCGCTCCGAACGGCGTTACTGGGGAGCGCTGGTGGCCGTAACCGAGTTCAGCGTGTCCCCGGGCTTGCTCGCTCCCATACCACAAAGCGTTTAGGGAGCCCGTAAGTGCTTAATTCCTCACAAGGAATGAGATTAGCATCCTGTTCCTTAGAGAGGGCTGGGGGGTTTTTTTTTAAGTCTCTGACCTTCTTGAAACTAATATTTGCAGCTCCTTTGGTTGTCACGCAGCTGGACCCTCCTCTGAATGCCTCATGCTGGTTGCAGGCTGGGAGTGTCCGGGCTCTCTCCGGGGTAGGAATTGTCACGCTTACGTGTTGCCTGGCATGGAGGAGCCTCCAGCCCCGGTCTGGGGGCGTTAGCGGAGGCTCCGGGAAGGTTTTACATCTAATCAAATTAATGGAGGAAGGGGTGGCATGAGCTGACTTGCGTCAGGTAATAAATAGCTGCCAGGCTTGCCAGATCTCCTCCTCGCCCAGCTCCCAGGAGGCTGCAGCCGCTCTGGGTCTTGCAAAAAAAGAAAAAAATTGTTCTTCCAACCTAGAAATGGAGGCGAGCGGTGGGAAGAGGCGTCCAGCCGTGCGGCAGCGCGGGGAGCTTCACCTGCTCCATCCATCCACGTGCGACGCGTAGAGCCACCGTCCACGCGTGGGCTGGCGCTGGGCTCGTGCGGGAGCAGCGCTTCGTCTTCCTGGGAGGCTGTCAATCCGCTGTCGAATAAACCTCATGGAAAGCAGCTAAATAACAGGGCTCCCCGGAGCTACAGCAGGAAATTATTTAATTGTCTCCTTAATAGAGAAAGGGGTTGCTTGCAGGCCGCAACGAGATGTTATGAATAGGCTGATTTGTACTGGAAGAAGCTTCTTGAAAGGCAAGCGTGTTGCCGGAGGCTCTGCAGAGGCTCCGTGGAGCATCGCTTTGTTTTGACATGTCAACAGTGGTGTTAACTGAGCGTCAGCCAGGAAAATAGTAAAACCTCCATGTAAACGAATGGGTCTCTCCAAGACTTAGCAGAGCCTTCAGCAGCGAGTCAGAGCGGTGCCAGGGGTGAGGGTTTACTTCGACTTCAGAAACCAGCCTGTTCCTCTCAGGCCATGCGGGTAAAGGGGGTTTTTTTTTGTTGTTGTTTTGTTTGGCAAATAAATTAACCAAAAAAAGCATTTTGAAAGAGCAGCGAAGCTATTGAGAACGTGACAAATACTTTCACAGTATTGCAACAGTTTTATTTTCTGCATCCTAAAAATGTTTAACGATGTTAGTCTCAAAACTCCAAAGACTTCAAAGCCTCTTTAATGAAATGACACTCTTGACTTCTGGGAACGTTCGGCTGTTCCTTAACTGGCTTAGTTTCCCCCCAGATTTCGGCGAAATCTGAACCTCCTGGGGAGCAGCTGGCTGAATGCAAACCCGTACCCTTGCATCCTTGGCCAGACAAAGCCCTGGTCTTGCTTCTGGGTATTTCTGCCTGGCGGAAAAGGACCTGGGGGTGCTGGTCGACAGCCGGCTGAACATGAGCCGGCAGTGTGCCCAGGCGGCCAAGAAGGCCAAGGGCGTCCTGGCCTGTATCAGAAATAGCGTGGCCAGCAGGAGCAGGGAAGTGATGGTGCCCCTGTACTCGGCCCTGGTGAGGCCGCACCTCGAATACTGTGTTCAGTTTTGGGCCCCTCACTCCAAGAAGGACGTCGAGGTGCTGGAGCGTGTCCAGAGAAGGGCAACGAGGCTGGTGAGGGGTCTGGAGAACAAGTCTGCTGAGGAGCGGCTGAGGGAACTGGGGTTCTTTAGCCTGGAGAAAAAGAGGCTGAGGGGAGACCTCATCGCTCTCTACAACCACCTGAAAGGAGGTTGTAGCGAGGTGGGGTCGGTCTCTTCTCCCAAGGAACAAGCGACAGGACGAGAGGAAATGGCCTCAAGTTGTGCCAGGGGAGGTTTAGATTGGACGTGAGGAAAAATGTCTTTACTGAAAGAGTGGTGAAACATTGGACCAGGCTGCCCAGGGAAGTGGTGGAGTCCCCATCCCTGGAGGTATTTAAAAGACGTGTAGATGAGGCGCTGAGGGACATGGTTTAGTGGGCATGGGGGTGTTGGGTCGACGGTTGGACTCGATGATCTTAGAGCTCTTTTCCAACCTCAGTGATTCTTACACTGGCCGTTCATGTTAAAATGTATTTCTGGCTTTGCTCATCGGGAAAGTGTGGGGCAGCTGTAGCCCAGCTGACATCCGAGCAGCAGCCCCACGACCAGTCTCCCGCACCAGGGTTTATGCGTTGGCCTCCGGCGCTGGCTCCCGGCTCTGGTTTTGTCTTAGCCGGTGCGTCGTCCCCGGCTCTGGCTATTGCGGGGGCTAGCGGAGTAACGTCCTGCTGGAAGGAGGCATTTCGGTGCCGTGATGCTGGGAGGGAAACCTGCCGCTGCGCAGACGCCGAATGCGAGTGACTAAAGGCTTTTTCAGCGGGAGCGATCGTCCTCCGAAGCCTTTTCCCTTCTGCCGAGTCCTGATGAGCTGTGAGTGCGAGTTTTGCAAGTTGGCGAGAGAAAAAGGAAAGTGATAAAGCATGAGAAAACACTTCAAAATACTTCCGACCAGTCTGGGTGGTTCCTGAGGGTACTTAGAAATAAATACAGACTTAAAAGCAAAGGCTCCTCCTTTGGGCTCAGCGTAAAGGAGGAAGAAGAGCAGACGCCGTGCCCATTTCCCTGCACGAGCAGGTAACTTTCCATGCTCTCCTTTATTCCCCGGGAGCCCGGATGACTCTCCTGCATCCCGCACCGGAGGTCCCAGCGCTCGTGCAGCCACCCTACGGTCACCGGGCTGCGGCTTCAACGGCTGTCACCCTAATTTTCAGGACGCCTTGCCCGGTTTCCTTTAAGCTGGCTTACGTTTGGGGAATGGCAAACCCCCTCCAGAGGATGCTCTCCCCTTTGTACAGTTGTTTTGCTTCGAACAGATGTGTTTTAGCTGCCCGGCTGTGCGCTGCTTTCCCTGAGCCCAGCTGTTGGAACTGCTGCTCACGCAAGGCTCTCGGCCAGCGGCGTGCGGCTCTGTCCGCGCTTCACCATCAGCCACCTGCTTTGGGAAGCTGCCGCCTGCCCCTGGTCCACGTCTGCGAGGCTCCAGTTAGTCGGACAGGGCCGGAGGCCAAAGCTGGAGACGTTTTCTGCTTGGGGTGAATGACTCTTCCAGTTGCGGTGATGGGGGCTGTGTGCGTGCAAGGGCCGCGTCGCTGCTCCGTCGCACGCCGGTGGGAGACGGGCTGGCTGCGTCGCGGGGACGTACCGAGGGGAAGGCATGGCACCACCTCGGGCTGGGTCTTCCTGGCACCGGCGGCCAGCAGAAGTGAGTCACCCCTCTGGGTAAGGCAGGGAGGGGTGCGCAGGGGGAGCCGGCTCTTGCCTCTGCCTTGCCACATCCTCCCGGCTTCCCAGGTACGAGGGATCTATCGCAACCCCGGCTTAAATAACAGCTGCTGGGAGGGAGGCTGGAGCCGAGCTGCCAGCTGCAGCCCTTTGCACAGCAGTCAGCTGGCTTATTTGTGCTCTTCTTCCCCTCTCTGCGTCTCCTGCAGGTGAGCTTTTCCCACGTCTTTAAACCTTGACCCTGGTGGCTTCTGGGCTGCTTCATCATCTGGCAGCATCCCGGCGGAGGGCTCCGGTTGCTAGTTACAATCGTGCAGCCTTCCCCTGCCGGCATCTTGCGGCTGTTCGAGCTTTGCTGCTGTGACAGCTCCGCACAAACCCCCCCAAAAAGATCATCTGAAAGTCGGAATTTCCTGACCTGTGCATGGATTTGGTGCCTTGGGAATGAGGTGACGGGGAAACCTTAGATTTAGCGAAGCACGGCTGCTCAGAGCCAAGCCCGGCGCTTCCCCGGGGCGACAACTGGGTTGCCGCAACTTTGCTATTATAACCAGCTACAAAACTGGTTTGACCTTTCTGGTGCCTGCTCAAAAGAGGTCAGCGCTTCTAACGCAAATTGTTTTGCTTCTTCCAAAAGGTGAAGGCTAAATGTCAGGTTTGATGAATGAGTGACCTTTTCATGGGGGTGGAGGGGAAACTCCTGTGCACGCTCCACCCCGCGCACCGACGTCACTTCCATTATGGGGCTGAGTAACGTTTTCCAAGAAGTCAGAGACGGTAGGTTGAAGCAGCGCCGTCATCCGTGTGGGAATCGCATCTGGCACAGACTTACTACTCTCTAATGAACGTCGGTGACCAAATCACCTCTTGCTTGTTTGAATTGAGAGCTGGAGCGAGCAAGAGGCATGACGAGGGTGGGGGGAGATCCCTCCTAGGTTGACTGGTTGCCATCAGCACCTGCTTTCCCCATCCTGCCTCATGATGCTGGAGGTGTCAGCGTCCCCACGCGTGGTCCTGGGAAGGTGTGGTAGAGCAGGGAGCAGCACAAAGCACTGGAGAAGTATTAAACGGTGCGTCAGGATGTCTGTACGGCAGGGCGAAGGCTTGCTGAGGTCTCCACAAGGGTCTTCACCCAAAAGCAGCCCCGCTGCTTGCTGGAGTGAGATGCCCAACGGAGCAGCTTCCAGTTTGGGCGCTCAGCGGGTGTTTTGCCACGGCCCGGTACGCGGTGGCTGTCGGCACTCCTGGAATCCAGCCCTTCAGGAAGGCGAGCCTGCTCGGGGCTGCCTGCGCCCTACTTCCCCTTGCAGACCTCGAAACCTGGTGGGACGGAGGCGGATGCTCGGCAAGGGTGCTTGGGAGCTGGCCTGAGCAGGTTTCTGCCGAGCACGGGTGAGTCTCGGGCTTATCCCGGATCCAGAAGCTCCACCGTGCGTTGCTTTCCCAGGGGGGAGATCCCCAAGTGCTGCTCTCAGCCCTTCACCTCTGACGTGCCCCTCGGTGTTAGCTGCAGCGCAGCACTCGGCGGGGTGGGGGTGGGAAATAAACCCTCTGGCTGGAGGCACGTTTTGTGAGCTGACCGGCTGTGGGACGTGGTTTGCATCCACAGCTCTCCTTGCTTTGGCCCTACGTTGTGGCACCTTCGTTGTTTAGGGCTGTGAGTTTGTGTTGAACAGTGGGGTGACCCACGGGGACGAGCCAAGCCATCGCCCTGTTGCTAATACAGGTTCGCCAGGCCTCGAGGAGAAGCTCAAGGAAGGCAAAGCACCTTAAGAAAGCCTTTTCCTAGCTCTGTCGCAACACCGTGTTAGGCTGGTGCCAGCGTGGTGCTTCCCATCCATGAGCAAGAGCTGCTGAAAGAACTAAATGGCACGAGAAGGGAGGAGGAAAACTCTTACGGACTCGGCGCTGCAGTGATCCCGTTGCCTTTGAGCCTGCATGCTCTGCTGAATGAGGACCCGGGTTTACAGCAGCCGTTCAGCTCTGCTTTATGCCGTCCCACGCGAGCCGGCGGGTCTCACGCCGCTACACGCTTGACAGGCTGAATAGTGAAATTTAAATTTATAGGAAAATATTACTGAGGTTAAAGGAAGGAGCCGAGCACCTCTCGCCGTCGTCTTTCCTTCCTGTGCCCTTGCTCTCGCCGAGGGGGGCCGCGGTGTTTGCCGATGCGTTCCTCTGGCTCCCTTAGCAACCTGCCGGCACGCGGAGGGTAGCCGGGGCATTGCGATATCTCCTCCCAGATCCGCGGTGAGGAGGTGGTGTGGGAACCAGACGAGTGGTACCCGAGCTGGCAGGCTATTTTGAGATCACCCCACCCCAGGCTCTGGTGCTCGCGTCTCGCTAAGGGGCTGGAGCGAGCCGTGACCGGGGTGTGCAGTCAGATGCTCCCCTTTGACTCATCGACCTCGATACGGTCCGAGATAGCTCAAAACTCGTCCCGTCTGTCTCTTTAATTGCAGGTGGCTCCATGTCCCAGCTCCAGAGCTCCTGGGAAATGCACCAGCAGAGCGTGGCGTATCTTCCAAACACAGGTAAACGATAACCCTCTGCGCAGAGGACGTCCTCCTTGGGGTTGTGTCTGTCTTTTTCCTGGGAGCTTTCTCCGAGCAGCGTAGACGACTAGGACTCCTATCTAAAGGTGCTAGGACCGTTGGCTGCGCTAAGTTTCAGGTGAGGTACAGGTGAAGCCAAGACGGGGAGCAAACTCCAAGCTCCTGGGGTTGCTTTGGGAGCTGGCCGTCCCCAGGTACATCCGCTCGCCAGCCGTAGGGCCTTTGAACGTCGCGTGCCAGCTCTGCCGAGCTGCTCTCCCCCGGCAGGGGATCAAGAGGAGTCCAAGCTTTATTCAGATCAAGCAATAGCAGTCTGGTAGACTTACAGCGAGGCGTAAATTGTAGGGTTGTCCTTTTTTTTCTGAACTCGCTTCCGCTCCAGACTCGCGGTCTGGAGTTACTGAGTGACTGATAAAAGAGTATTTTACACAGGACGGTTCCAGCACCAGCTAAAAAGCCTTTCGAAAGCAGACTAGACGCAGCTGGGCAGCAGCTATCTGCAGCGCCTCTCGAGAAAACGTTTAGCCATGCTGAAAACAAACAAAAAAGCTTGTTTGAAGCTCTCGAACCAACTTAAAACTTCTCATCCCGGGACGCGCAGAAGGGGGTAGCTCTGCCCTGTGTATGGGGAGACTGAGGCGCAGGAGCTGCCCGAGAACTCGCGGGGAAAGCTGAGCTACCGACGCAGCCTGACCTACCAAACCGCCGGTGCCGTCTGAAACCGCGGCCTCGGTGCGGTCTTCGCCAAGATTTGGCGCTATGAAAGCTTTTTAACCTTTGTTTTCCCAGTGCTTTTAAACACTCGGTCTTTCTAACAGCAGACAGGCTCCTACCGGGGGGATGTTGTAAGCCGGGGGAAGTCTATTAAAAGCTCCGGTTTAATATTCATTTCGGCGATCTGCGTTAGGAGCACCGTTTTCACCCCCCCCTCCCTTGTTTACCTCCCTGTTGAGGATTTTTTTTATTTTTTCTCTTTTAAACAATGCTCACTTGAGTTGCATTTGGGATTTTTTTCTCGCTTACGGGAGCTGGCGTGAGCGTGCCGCTTCCTGTCTGTGCACAAGGGAAATTCTGCGCCGGCGTACGGGCGGCGTGACCTCTTTCCCTGTGGTTTTGCAGCATCGATCTCGGCGGATTCTGGTCCCTTCAAGGCTTTCTGAAAACAAACGCGAAGGAGCGCGCGTGTGTGTGTGGGGAGGGGGGAAACCGACCTTCTGGGTTTGGGGTGGGCTATAGGGGTTCTCTCGCTGATGCGCGGCCAGCGACCGTAAGCGTGCTCTGCGGTGCGTTTAAGGCTGGGGGTATGGGAGGGGGGGGGTGTGTGTCAGTCCTGATTTTACTGGGTACACGAGTAAATGCGTACGCGTTACTAAAAACTAGCCAGAACCTGCTTCTTGGTGGTGTTAGTGCATGGAGGCAGAGGGAACACGGAAGCTTTTCTTGCCAGATTGTGTTGAAGCCAAGGAGAACTCCTTTATTTGCATCTCATTCGCTTTCGGTGTAGCTGTGACAGCTTTACAAAATAAATACCTGGCTTTCTCTGCTCTCCCAGACATGGAGACCGTGGCTGCTAGCACTTCGCTTCCCGACCCAGCCGGCGAGTTCGACAAGAACGTGCCCCGTATCTGCGGCGTCTGCGGGGACAGAGCCACTGGCTTTCACTTCAACGCCATGACCTGCGAAGGCTGCAAGGGCTTCTTCAGGTGAGCGAGGGTCTTCGGGGCGGAGGAATCTGACTCCGCAACCAGCAAGCCTCGAGGAGCAGGCGATCTGATCCTCAGGGTGCTGCCCGGCTGCTGTTCCAGTCACCTGCGTCCCTACAAAGCTGGGCTGCAGATGGCCTTGCCGGAGCTGTGCCCGCGTTGCAGACAGCCGACACGCCGGCAAATCTTGGTAATGGAGAGATCACAAAACCGTTTCCCTTCTCGTGGCTTACCGTGGCACCCCGCTACTGGGAAATAAGTTGTTTTCCCCTTAGCCGGAGATTTCCACCTGTCTGGGAGCCTTGCAGGCCTCCACGTGCTGTATAGGCGGGAGCGTAAGAGCCTCTGGCACACTATGGACGGCACCTGAGAAAAATACACCTGAAAACTAGCGGTCTTTGAGAACTCAACTGGTATGACGGCCGCAAACTTCTTTTCTTTAAAGCAAGCCGCCTCTAATGCCTGCTCTGAAGCTCTGTACGCTTGTGTACGGAGATGCATGGGGTCCTCTGCCCGCCCGCTGGAGCGGGCACCAAGCTCTTCCCAAAATCAGGCAGCCTTTCACTCACAACTCCGGCTCTCGGGGGGGGGGGGGGTTAAAGTAGCCGTAGGCTGTATCTGCGGCTGTCTTGAGGCTTTTTTTTTCCCCACTGTCAGGCGGGGGTCTTGAGTGGCCTCAAGCTGGTCCTCAGCAGGGCAGAAACGTCTCTGAGAGCTGCCGGGGTCTCCGAGAGTTGCAGGTTTTTGTGGATATTTGTTAGCGGTTCGTTTTCACCCCCGCGTCTGTCGAGGCAGTGCTCCCGTACAGGCGGCGCCGAACCGTTCACGTGGGAGTTCAGATCGCTTGCGCCGAGTGAGAGAATGACTAAGCGCTGGTGAAACGAAGCAAGGTGACGACTGGCGTGGGACTGGCTGGGAAAAGCCTCGCTCGAGTATTTTTTTTTGCGCCGTAATGAGAAGGTGGCAGAGGCGGCTGTGGGATCGCAAACACCGGAGCGCGCAGCAGCTTTACTCCTTGAGCTGGGCTGTTACAGCAACCGGCGCTTGAACTTTCACAGCAAAGTCGTAACTCCTCCTCTTGCAGGAATTTCGGGGCTTAGACGGGGGTTTTCACGTACCGCAGCCTTGCAGTCTGTTTTCGAACAGGGCGGCTTCGAAGCCCAGCCAACCTGAGCGACAAGATTTTCCTCAATTACTGCCGCTAAATGAGTAACTCTCCTTTCACGTGCTCTCCTCCGCGCTCTGCCCTGGTGTCCCTGACCTCCGCTGGCCCCGTTGTGGGCCGCGGAGGCAACGGTCTGGCTTTTGACCTCTGAAATAGGCCGGGGCTGCTTGACGAACCCTTCCTGGGCGCGATGTGGCTCTTGCAGAAACGGCGCGAGCCCTGCCGCTGTGTTTCCTCATCTCTGTTGTCACACCGTTGTAATCGTGCAAGGCATACGGCTGTGACAGCGTTTCTGAACAGACATCTTAACGACGTGAAGAGCTCCCATCTTCAGCTAGCCCTTCGTGCCCCGCATAAAGACTTTCTTTTCAATTTAAGGCTCTTTACTACATTTTTGATCTTGCTCTCCAGGCACACTCGCCCCATGCTAGGTCTTGGTGTGTTCCCTCTTGCTTACGCAGGCTTGTTTACGTGCCATTTTTCAATCACTGAATCAATTAGTGCTTGCGGCTGCCACGGTATCTAAGTGCTTTCTGCATTAAAATGTAGCAGCGCTGCCGTGGAAGAGCCTGGACCCCTAAAACTCGCCTGGAAAAGCTACGCATCCCTTTGCCAGCACCTTGGGTTTTGTAACCGCCTGTGCTTGCGTGCGCTTGCTGGTTTTCAACTTTCAGCTCGCAGTCCCTGAGCAGGTCTTTGGGGGGGCGGGGGGGGGATCACTGCGCCGGTATCATAGAATCACTGAGGTTGGAAAAGACCTCTAAGATCATCGAGTCCAACCGTCGACCCAACACCCCCAGGCCCACTAAACCATGTCCCTCAGCGCCTCATCTACTCGTCTTTTAAATACCTCCAGGGATGGGGACTCAACCCCTTCCCTGGACAGCCTGGTCCAATGTTTCACCACTCTTTCAGTAAAGACATTTTTCCTCACGTCCAATCTAAACCTCCCCTGGCACAACTTGAGGCCGTTTCCCCTCGTCCTGTCGCTTGTTCCTTGGGAGAAGAGACCGACCCCCACCTCGCTACAACCTCCTTTCAGGTGGTTGTAGAGGGCGATGAGGTCTCCCCTCAGCCTCCTCTTCTCCAGGCTGAACAACCCCAGTTCCCTCAGCCGCTCCTCATCAGACTTGTTCTCCAGACCCCTCACCAGCCTCGTTGCCCTTCTCTGGACACGCTCCAGCACCTCGACGTCCTTCTTGGAGTGAGGGGCCCAAAACTGAACACAGTATTCGAGGTGCGGCCTCACCAGGGCCGAGTACAGGGGCACGATCACTTCCCTGCTCCTGCTGGCCACGCTATTTCTGATACAGGCCAGGATGCCCTTGGCCTCCTTGGCCGCCTGGGCACACTGCCCATCAATTTCTGGTGGCTGATCACACTTACCCGGGAGGTCGGATTCGCAGCCTTGGCTGGAATGGGCTAAAAGAGGGCGAGCGGCTGTGAATATCGAACGGCGGCAGCAGCAAAACCTCGGGAAGGTTTCACAGCTTTTGTGGGGTGTTTTGTTTTTCTTTTTGAGCGCACTCAGGTTGCAGATGTGACTTGGCCTCCTCTGCAGGCTGGACCAGGACCCGTTCTTCTGTACCCGGGGCCCTGCGCACCGTAGCGGAGGGATGCAGCAAAATGCACCCTGAGCCTCGGCTCGCTGGGGTGACAGCAGAACCGCTGGAGGACCTCCTGATGGATCTCACCTGCCTTGGGGACGTACCTGTGTGACGTGCTTCCCCGGCGTGAAGTCCCCCAGGAGGTCCTGGGTTTGACGGCTCTATAAAAGGCATTAGGAATTTACTGGCACCTCTGGGTGCTCAGACGTGCACGTAACCTGCAGCACAAACAGGCGTGAGGCAACCTTTGGCTGGTTGCTTCAAAGTCCACTGTTTACCGATGGTGGCAACGGCAACGGCAGCCTTTTTATTGAGCTCCGCTGTTTGCTCAGGAGCTCTTAAAAAGCAGCTAAGCCCGAGCGATTTATTCTGCTGTGATTTGGCTGAAGCATCCGTGGTTTCTTTGGTTTCTTCTGCAGTCCTAGGTTTCCCCCCCCCCCCGTTGCGACGACACTGGGCGTTAATAGCAGAGCTGCTTGGAAAGGCTCTGGGTATTTCAAAACCTATTAAGTCCCCACCCATCCTGTCTGCATCACCGCATCTCCCACTCCCGTAATCCTCCCCAGTTCTTTGCCGTGTTCTACGCGAAACTTTTAAAATGAATCCATCCCCTCTTCGTCCTTCCCCGGGGGTCTCTCCGGATACTTCGGGGCAAGGTGCAGTTGTCTGGAGGGTTCCTGGGATCAGAATAGGGAGATGGAGCTGGCAGGATTTGGGGGAGAGAAGGCAAACGGCTGCAAAACGGGTGCCGGGTTGCTGCAGCTCTGCTCCCGGCGTTGGCTCGGCTGGCGGCGCACCAAGGGGCTTCCCTGGAAGGCTGTGTAGGTGTCACGGGGGAGAAACAGGGAATTATCCTACCGCAGACGGTTTGTGATGGCTGTGTCAGGTGGTTCTGCTGCAGCCTCGGTGCCAAAATGACTCCTCGTGTGTTAGCCGTGCGGTGGGTGACGGAAAGGACGTGCCAGGAAGGCCACCGCGGGGTTTGGTTATGAGTAGGGCGGCTTTCAGGAAACTGTATTTCAGAGGTTCTGCATAATGCGAGGGTTGCGGGTATCGAGAGCCCATTTTGCTAATAAAAACTCGGAAACTTTGAAGATCGATCCTGTCTGGTAAAGGGGAAGGACCGAGCACGCCGCTAGCACCCGCCACGTGATGCAGGTCTGGTCGGGGCTTCGCCCTCCCTCCGGCGGGGGCCGGCGGGCTGCTATTCACCATCTGGTTTCTATGGAACTTCACATTTCTGAGAACCTAAAAGCCGTTTCATAGAGGCACTGGGCTTCGCTTTCCCCTCGGTGTGCTAGGTAGGGCCGTCGGGCATGTGTCTACCAAGAACGGGGCTCAACTGCTGCAGCCCGGGGGGGGGGGGGTTGGTTAATGATCAGGTTTCCCGGCTTGCGGAGCTGGAGTTAGGCAAATCGCAGTCCTCACCGCGGCTGGAGCGGTCACCAGATCTGCTGGGCAAGGTAAAGCCAGATGGGCTCCCGTGCGATGGGCGTCCTGCAAGCACCGGTGAGCGATGGACGTTACCCCTCTGCGCCCGGCAGCCTGGGCTTCGCAGCGTTGCGTTTCCGTGGGGCAAGTGGTGATGCGGGAGAGCACGCACGGGAACCGCTGTCCCTCTTTCCCCTGCCGCCGCCGCCGGGTACGGCCACCCCGACCTCGGAGCACGTTGTTCTCCGCTCGGCAAACCCGAGCTTCCCCCGCTGCTGGCCGCGGCCGTGTTTACTCTCTCGCCCGCAGGCTGGGTTTGCGCAGGGAGGGATCTCGTTATTTTTAACGTTCAGCAGCCTGCCTGGGACGCAGATCTTAAATGAGCCTTGAAATGGCTAGTTCTGGAGCTTTATAAAAATACGCCGGGGCCAGACGGCGTGAGCTCCTGCTCGTGGGGCGGACGGCCGCTCCTTTGCGCTGCTGGTGGAACTCGGGGCCCCTCGTAGCCGAGAGCCACGGACCCTTGGGGCAGAGAAGCGACTGCTTGTCCCCAGCCACCCTGCCTTCGAATAAACTGCAATTTTCATACCAAACCCATAATGTTGGCTTGCCCTCGCACGCAGGACATCTTTCCCTGCCCGAGGGCCTTGTGTTTCTCTGGCTTGTTTGTGCATTCCCTAGCCTTGCCCCGGGGCTGCGGGGGGGAAAAGATGAGCCGCCTGCCTGCCCCAGATGCTCAAAACCAGAGTCGCTCACCAAAACTGGGAGATTTTGGGGTCTTCAGTTCCGAATCCTGATTTGCCCCCGAGCTGAGCAACGCTTCTCCCCGTTCCTGGGAGAGCAAAGGTCCTGCTGGTCTCGGTGGAAGGGGAAAAGCCAGAGAAAAGTGATAAACTGTGAGCCAGCTGCTGGGTGAAACAGGAATTTCTTAGCAGAAGGCAGGTTATGGAGGGCTCTGCCGTCCGCCTCTCCTGTATTAATTTTCCTAAATGCATTTATTCATCTGCGAGGTGAAGGGAGAGTAAAGCCTCTTTGTTTAAGCCTCTTTGTTTACATCTCCCTTTCTAAAATAGCCTCTAATTGCATGCTACGTGCCGCTCGGGTCTGCAGCCCGAGAACGTATTTTATATTTATACCCTCTAAGAGCAGGCTTGGTGCCGTTCCGGGGCTGGAGGGGCCCCTCGGCCGTCGCCCTCTCAGCCTGCAGTCGCCCGTTTGGCAGGTCCACGTTGCCTGCCTGCGGGGCGCGGGGGTCGTGCATCACCAGCTCAGCTTCGCGGGGGGCTTTTACCGCTAGAAGAGCGACTCTTTCTAGCGGGAGACTCTTCCTGCCGGCGCTGAAATACAGCGTTAACCCGGTGGCGGATTTCTCGCCCGTTGCACCTGAATTGCATCGCAGCTCTGCTTCTCTGCTGCCGTTTACCTCTGAACGTCCTCGCTTTGACTTTCCAGCCTGGAGGCGTCCTGGGCTTGGTTTAACCCCCCCCTTCCAAAAATCACGTCTTCGTTTAAAGCGAGCGGCACCTTTAGAAATGCTCGCAAATCCAGCCGTGAGCTTCGCTCGCCGATGGCAGACCGTTGAGTAACTTTCTCCGAAGCAGAGCCCTAGCATCTCCCAGCGGGAGAGGAGAAACTGCCCTTAACGGGCCAGCTCAGCTCTGCTGGTAACGTGTCATTAGTGGCCGTCGCGCAGGACGGCCCCGCGGAAAGGCGAGTTTTCGCTGGGAGCTCCGGCTTTGACCCTTTGTACTTGGAAGATTTACAGTCCCGATTGCAGCAGCGGATTAACGTGGCACGGTGTGGTTTTGGTGGAAGGAGAGGGTTATTATGTTAAGTGTTGTTTCTCTTGTACCCTGCAGTGAGACTTCTTTCTCCCGCGCGCACAAACATGCGCTCCAGCCAGTTATTCTAGCAAAGCCAGGCTTTAAAGGCTGGTAAATGTTTAATAACGCAGGCTGCTTTGGTACATACCGGCCTCCGCTCTGGTTTCTTTCGCTGCTGGTGGGGGTTTCTCTACAATCCTCCCACCCTTCTTTTTGGCCTTCAAAATACCTGTTCAAAACCAGAAAGCTGCTTAACCTATGCTTGAACCCCCGGGCTGCGTCCTTGTAAGAAGTTGTCTTTTTTTTTTTTTTCCTCCTGTGCTGTCCGGCAATGCCCGAACCTCTAAGATCAAACCCGTAAGATGCACCCAACCGGCTGCAGCCGCTCCAACTTGGTCTTCTCGAGCGACCAGCTGAGCGGAACAGAGTCAAGTCAGAGACGTCTCCAGCATCCTCTCAGCAATCCCTCTCCGGCAGTTTGCTGTCCGGAGAGCTGGATTTGCGCCCCTCCTCCCGACGTTCGGAGCAGCCCCTTGCACAGGCAGACGGGCGTTGATTTTTGACCCAAGGCATTTACTGATTTATTTTCTCCCGTTCCCCTCCAGGAGAAGCATGAAGAGGAAAGCGATGTTCACCTGCCCGTTCAATAGCGACTGCAAAATCACCAAGGACAACCGGCGGCACTGCCAGGCGTGTCGGCTGAAGCGCTGCGTGGACATCGGCATGATGAAAGAGTGTGAGTATGCAGACACGCATCCCGCCGGGAACGGCCCGGCTTCATGCTGCCGTGTCCTCGTCCTTCTCAATTAACGTGCGGCGCAGAAGGCAGGCACGCGAGCGTAAACACCCGAGAGCCCTACAAGGATTCGAAGAGGATGCAAAGGGCAGGGGCCGCGGTGGGTAATGATTGAGAGGAGCTGGTTTAATGATTGAGGCCATTCCTGTGGTGGTTAGCCATCTGGGGACTTGCTTTTATCGGAGCCAGGTCACCTTAGCTGGCTCTTGGGGGGGGGGGGGGGGGGGGCATCAGTTTAGTGAGAGCGTCCGGGGCTGTTTCTGATTAACTCCCGGTCACGTTGACTGAACTTACTCCCGTCCCGCCCAGCGCAAAGCCGTCGTCCTCTCCAGTGCGTTTTTGCATGCCCCTCGCCGCAGCCGAACAGGGAGAGTCGAACAAGCTTCCCCGCAGCGACGGTCGTTTCCGTTAGCGTGGAACTGGCTTGCGTTTTGCTCTGCGACACCCCTTGGGCTTCTTTTTTTTTGGGGGGGGGGGGGGGGGCCTTATTCTTGCGACGTGGGTCTGTCCATCCAGCCACACGCGCAGCAGAGACTTAAGTAAATAGCAGAGGGGAGTAAAGTAGTTTTTAACTCGATCCAAGCACGCCAGCGTTGGCCCAATATTTATTTTCTTCAACGATATTTATAGATGAGCAGCTCTTTAAAAATAAAATCTGCTTGACGCGCTTCCTCCTACGTGCGCGCGCTGTCCGCGTCCTAAGTCTTCAGGAGAAGGCTGCTGCTCGTGTGGCGTCCAAACCGAAATAGCAGCCTCCTGCTGGGAGGCGTTGCAAACAGCATGTCACGTCGACTGACTGACGGACCCGATGACTTGGAAAATGGAAGTGGCGCCCGTTTCCTGACGCGGTGAGCAGCGAGCAAGCGGCGTCCGACGTCGCCGGCTGCCACCAAAGCACCTGGGTCCTCCAGGAAACCAGAACTTGTAGGTGTTTGCAGGAAAAAAGCGGCCTAAATTTCTAATAGTCCCAAAGATCGAGCAGATCCCCGATGAAGAGAAGATCCCTGGGCCCTTTTTTTTTTTTTTTTAAAAACTAGCGGCTGCGTCCCATAAAGAGGGAGAAAAAGGGCCATATAATATACCGTACGTACCCATGTTTTGGGTGAGTACGAGGACGTGCGAGCCCGTGGTAGCCGGTCGGTGCCGTCCATTTGGCGCAGCCGTTGCTAACGAGGGAAACGTGTTGATTTGCACCGGTTAATTACCCAGGAAAGGCCGGAAAATTCAGCGGCAGAGACGCACGGGGTGTTTGCACCCCGGCTGGGGCCGGGTCCCGGGGATGCGTGTGCTCTCCGCAGGAGTTCACTCGTAAGGGACCCCGTTAGCGAACCGTCACTGGATTAACAAAACCGAACCTAAGGAGACTAAAAATAGCCTCCCCGCGGACTTTGCTGCTGGTTAAATGAAGGAGAACGAGGTGTGCTGCGGTTATTTTTAGGTCGAATCTTGATCTTGAAGCTCTTGGGGGGGGGGGGGGGGGGGGTCTTCCCCGGGCTGTCGTTGAAGGCGGTGAGGATTGTCGCAGGCGAGGCTGGGTCAGTCTGACCCCGCTGCCGATGGGATCCGAGTCCGAAGCAGAAATGAGGGAGTGAGATGGGGATAAAGAGGAGGAGGAGGAAGGCAGACCCCGGCAGACCTCGTGCCTGTGTTAATCTGGGGTTTGGCGCAGGCAGACCCTTCTCCGTCCCTGGAGCGCGGGGTGGTTGGACGGCCTGGATGACTTTAGACACCATCTCCAGCCCAAACCACGCAGGGCTGAGACCTGCGGCAGCGCCGAGGGTCCCTTTCCCCGACGCGCGATCCCGGTTTGGGTGCAGCCAAACCTGTGGACCAGACGCTGCGGCGATGGGCTGGAGGAGCCAGCGCTTTGTCGGGGAGGCGCGGCAAGGAAGGGATCGCGTGCCTTCAAACTCATACACAGCAAAAAGCCCTGAGCTACCGGCGCTCCCCGGGGAGTTGGGGACAGCGTCGGGGCGGCCACCGTCCCCTGAGGAGGGGCCAGGGAGGGGAGGAGGTGGAAGCTGGAGGGCAGCCGAGGTTACGGCCGTAAGGCTGGAGCAGGATTTTTTAGCCCCGCCGCAACGCCTGGGTTCATCCCAAGCTGTCCGCAGCCGACGTTAGCAAATATTTGTGGTTTTCTTCCTGTCTTATCCGCGCGGGGTAAAGCGCAGGGCAAGCTTGCGGGGCTGCGCCGGCGGGTGATCGGCGGAGGAGAAAATCCACCTCGCAGCCCGAGCCGGGGCATTTGGGAAGGCTCCTTTCGCCGCTCTCGGGAGCGGTTTCCCTTCGGATGGCTCCGAGGAGGGCAGGTCTCCAGCCTAGGGACGCCTCGGCTGCCCTCTCCGCTTGCCACTGGTTTTTTCCTAGGATGATGCTTGGCGTGAATGCCCTTTTAAAGCGGGGCGAAGGGTCCATTGCTGGACTATCCTGCCTGCTTTGGCACTGGTTTGGGTGGAAAAATCCTTCTGCCCTGCAAAATGGCCTTTCGCCAACTGCCCGGAGCTCAGGAAGGGACGCTCGTCCCTCGGGGCCGTGATGGCCAAAGCACGGGGCATCAGATGAACCCGGGGCTCCGCAGCCACCCCGTAACCTTTGGGTGATTCACCTCTCTCAGTGTCTCTGCCCCTTCTCCCCCAACCTTTAACAGCTCTCCGGTGTTTGCAGCGTACGCGCGCGGGGACGGGGGACGGCTCCTCTCTCCTGCACGGTCTACAAGTCGTTGCAGCAAAGCAGGAAGATAAATTACGCGTGTAATTTATCCCCCCTGGAGGGACCCACGGGCTCCGAGGGGCTGCAGGAGTCTCGCGGCATTGCATTTATTCTCTCCCCGCCACCTTATTTGCTGCTGGGGCATATTTTTTTTTTTTTTGTGTGTGTGTGTGCTCGTCGTGGTGCCAGTCAGCTGGGAATCAGTGAATTTCCTTGGGAGGGTCCCCAGCCCTGTCCTGGGGCAGTTTGTCCCTCTGCAGCCGTGTCCTCGGACGTCGCTGAAGGCGGTTGCAGCTAATTCCCCTCCCCGGTGCCGCAGCAAGGTCTGTAGCTTGCCTGGGGTCAGCAGCCCATGGATCTCCTCTCCCCTTTTCCAAGGAAAAGGCTTGCCGGGATCTTGTTGTAGTCACGAGCAGCTGATGCTCAGCATCCTCACCACGAGGCTCGATTTATGATCTCAGTGCTGAAAATCCCCCAAAGGGGAGGAGGGAAAAAAAAAAAACCAACGACAAACCACCAAACCATCATCTCGGAGCCAGGGAGAGGAGCAGAAATTGGAAGGAGATTGTGCGGAGAGAGGGGAATTTCCCGAATCGCTCAGGAGAGGAGCGGAGCAGGCAGCGGCGAGGGCGGCGGTAGCCGACAGGGTTACGGTTGTTTAGGGTGGGCCTGCGGGACGAGGGTGAGCAAGGAGGGAGGTGGCGTTTCCAGCTCTCCTCCGCTTCCCCGAATGGGCGGTGATAGTCAAAGCGAAGAAAAAAAAGAAAAAAAAAAAAAGTCCCCGCTGCTCCAAACGTGGAATGTGTTATTCCCCGGCCCGGGAGCCTCTTGCACGGTGACGTTGTGCAATGCTGGCCTCCGGGACTCGCGCTGACCCGGAGACCGGCCGAGAGGCGAAACGGGAGCACGAGAGGGGAGGGAAGAGTCGTGGCCGTCCGGGAAAACGTCACTTGGGCGGCAGCTGGAGTTCGCAGGCTGGCCGGGAAGCGTCTCCGCTCCCCGCAGGCTCGAAGCACGCGCTATAAACATCCAGCGTCCTCCGTAGTTAGAGCAGGCTTGGAAGCCGGCAGGGGCTGAGCATCTGGAAAGCCCTCTCCGAAACCTGTGCAAGCATCGCTTCCGTTAGCCGTGTCTCGGCTGCGTCGGAGGGACGCGACCTCCTTGGCAGGGGGAGAGCGGTAGCCGGGGGCCCCGCAGCTGCTGTCGCTGCTCCGATTTTGCTCCGGCGCAGGTCTGGGACCTGTGATTTAAATCGCTGCCGCTCGCCCGTTGCTGCGAGCTTTCCTCCTCTCTGGTTTCCATGCGCACCCACGTGCTGCAGGAGATGCGTGCCGTCCAGCCAGCCCGTAGCGTCCCACTTACCCCCCCCCCCCCCCACCCCGGCTCCCGCCATCGCGATGTTTGCGTTCCTGTCGCGCAACGTGGTTTTTCTGGCCGCGCCGCCCCTCGCCCCAGCCCTGTCGCCGCTGGCTGTGCTGCCGATAACGCCTGGAGGGTGTTATGCTCCATCTTCCGATGACAAAGGCGTCTTGGGGGGGGGGGGGGGTGTCGCAGCTGGGGTTTGGGGCAGGTCAGCGGGGCTGAAAGGTGCGGTTTTGGGAGAAGCAGCAGGGATGAATTAGGCTTCGCTCCCCAGCTTTAAGGGGTGCACGGCAGGTGCCGCTGGGAAGGCTGCATCCCGGGTATTTGGAGAACAAGTCTGATGAGGAGCGGCTGAGGGAACTGGGGTTCTTTAGCCTGGAGAAGAGGAGGCTGAGGGGAGACCTCATCACTCTCTACAACCACCTGAAAGGAGGTTGTAGCGAGGGGGGGTCGGTCTCTTCTCCCAAGGAACAAGCGATAGGACGAGGGGAAACGGCCTCAAGTTGTGCCAGGGGAGGTTTAGATTGGACGTGAGGAAAAATGTCTTTACTGAAAGAGTGGTGAAACATTGGACCAGGCTGCCCAGGGAAGTGGTGGAGTCCCCATCCCTGGAGGTATTTAAAAGACGAGTAGATGAGGCACTGAGGGACATGGTTTAGTGGGCCTGGGGGTGTTGGGTCGACGGTTGGACTCGATGATCTTAGAGGTCTTTTCCAACCTCAATGATTCTATGATTCTATTTACTGCGCGAGCCGGTGCAGAGCGATCCTGGGCATCCTTGGCAGTTAAGTGAGGTTGCAACGCCCTGCGGGGCTGCGCGGGGGATGATTCCCGATCTCGATACATGTGCCTTGTCCCTACAGCGTATTAAACTGCTCCTTTTGCTTCTTGACCCTCATCTGGCCGTGAATCACCCCCAAGCTGTTGCTGCGAGGGGTGTTTCTGCGGCCCCCTCGCCAACCAGGGGCCGCCAGCTCGGCTTCTGACCGCCGCCTCTGTCCCAGCGAGACCCAAATGCCACCCCACCGTGACGGCTGTGCCAGGCAGGCTGTCCCAGGGTGGGGGAACAACCCCGGGGCTTTCTGCACCCCCCGGGGCTGGACGGTGTCCCCGGTTCCAGCTGGGGCAGGCAGAAGCACCCACCATTCAAGCTTCAACGAAACGCCCGAGCGACACCCGGTGAACACGTTTCATGCCTGAAGTTCCCTGAACTTCAATTTTGCTTTATATTTGGCTGCTCTTTCCTTGCCTGACGGAGCGAGTCTGCTTTTGCGCTGCTCCACACCACCCTCCGGCACTTCCAAGCCCCCGGTTTTGGCCGGGGTTTGCAGGGTTGTATCCTTGCCCGGCCGACTGCGTCCTCGTGCGCTCGGTAACCTCAGCGCTACCCTCGGCGTTGGCCGTGGTTTTTCCTGCCGCCCTTGTGGTGCCTCGCAAAGAGGGCCAGCGTCTGTCTGGAAGCAATGGGCAGATCTTATCTCAGCCTCCGCGTGGACTTCGGGTCAGGGCAGCCCGCAAACGCTCGGCCGCCTCGCCGGTCGTGCCAGGAGTCTGTGGCTGGACGCCTCCGGCTCAGCATTCGGGAGGAGATCGGATCCGGGGCGCGAGCCAGGATCTCGAGTGGAAGGTGCGGGTGTCGCTTCCCGATCCCGTATTCCCCCTCGAGGCAGGCAGGGACGTGGTGGGGCAGCATCCATCCTTCTGTGAGTACAAAGTAAATGAGTCAAATCCTCTTCCCCGGGACTTTATAAAGCAGGCAAGTGACTGCGCTGACATCCCTCGTCCGTGTTACCACCCGTCCTACCGAAAAGCCCTTCCTCCAGCGCAGCCAAGCGAAGCGCGTTTCGGGTTTGCTGCTCCCCGGCGTCACCGGGAACGATTTCACCAGAAACGCCGGGGGTGGTTCTCAATCTGCAATGCCAACGCCGGGCTGTGTCTCGGCTTGCACAAGTGCCGCTGTGTCACGGCACGGGCGTTCACAACACCAGGCAAGCTGGAAGTGAACCGCAGCTCCCCTTTATTTGAGTTTTATAAACACCTGCGGGGTTTCCTTTGGGTTTTAGTCTCCTGTGGGCTCCAGCAAGTCCTATCAGAGCACCGGTCCGTACTGGGACCGGTGCTGTTTAATGTCTTCATCGGTGACATGGACAGTGGGGTCGAGGGCACCCTCGGCCAGTTTGCAGATGACACCCAGCTGAGTGGTGCGGTCGACATGCCGGAGGGACGGGATGCCGTCCAGAGGGACCTGGACAAGCTCCAGAAGTGGGCCCGTGTGAACCTCATGGGGTTCAACAAGGCCAAGTGCAAGGTCCTGCACCTGGGTCGGGGTGACCCCCGGTCTCAATACGGGCTGGGGGACGAAGGGATGGAGAGCAGCCCTGCCGAGAAGGACTTGGGGGTGCTGGGGGGTGAAAAGCTGGACGTGAGCCGGCAACGTGCGCTCGCAGCCCAGAAGGCCAATTGTACCCTGGGCTGCATCCAAAGCAGCGTGGCCAGCAGGTCGAGGGAGGGGATTCTGCCCCTCTGCTCTGCTCTGGGGAGACCCCCCCTGGAGCACTGCGTCCAGCTCTGGGGTCCTCAGCACGAGAGAGACACGGACCTGTTGGAGCGGGTCCAGAGGAGGGTCATGAAAATGATCAGGGGGATGGAACCCCTCTGCTATGGAGAAAGGCTGAGAGAGTTGGGGTTGTTCAGCCTGGAGAGGAGAAGGCTGCGGGGAGACCTTCCTGCAGCCGTTCAATATATAAAGGGGGCTGATAAGAAAGAGGGACAGACCTTTTATCAGGGCCTGCAGCGACAGGACCAGGGGTAATGGTTTTACACTAAAAGAGGGGAGATTTAGACTAGATTTAAGGAAGAAATGTTTTACGCTGAGGGTGGTGAGACACTGGCCCAGGTTGCCCAGAGAGGGGGTGGATGCCCCATCCCTGGAAACATTCCAGGTCAGGTTGGACGGGGCTCGGAGCAACCTGCTCGAGTTGAAGATGTCCCTGCCCAGGGCAGGGGGGTTGGACTAGATGAGCTTTAGAGGTCCCTTCCAACCCAAACCATTCGATGATTCTATTAAACACCAAACCCGGGACCTGCTGCCGGCCAGAGCCGCGGCCCGTTTCTATCGACATCGCTGGCAGTTTGGCAATGGACTCACAGCAACGTGCAGCCCACGTGCTCTGCCGAGCTTCAGTGCGGCCGGCAGCCCCGGGACGTACAGGGAAACTGGATGTTTTGTTGCATAGAGCCTGTATAGGGAAATCTGGATGCCTCGGGGGATCGTACCAGGGAGCGCAAACCTTGCCAGCGTTTGTTCCCCCGTGGAAGTGATGCTTTGGGAAACGCTCTCGCTTTTCAGCTCCTACCAGACTGAGAAATGCTGCTGCCTCGCTGTTTCAAATCTGTTTGAGGGGCTGGATTTCCTAAAGGTGGGTGGGAAATCCCGAGGAGATTTCCCTTTGCAGTCTTGCCCCAACACAGAAACATCCTTTTCTTTCCAATCCACTCCGCGGATGCTTCCTCATTTTGGATCGATTCACTTGCAGGATCTGAGATTTGCTTGGTGTAGACACCTGCAATAATCCCTTCCGAAGCCCCGATCCTCGGGACAGACCGTGCCGGCAAAGACCGTGAACACCGTGGCCCCAGTCCAAGCGCTCGGCTCTTTGCCCCGTCCTCGTTCCCAGCCCCACGTGGCTTTTTTTCCCCCGCAGATGCTGCCTCGTCTATGAACGGTTTCCCTTCTGGCGTGCGGCGCCCAGATGGATCCGATGCTTTTGTAATAATAACCGGGGCTGGGAGATGGGGAAACTCGGTCGCGCTGTCCCCTGCGGAGCTGCCCATAACGTACCAATCGTGGGAGCGACCTTTCAGCCCGAGCCGGTCGTTCCCGTGCCTCCGAGATCTTCAAGCCCCCTCCGAGATTGTGCAAGTTTGAAACCGTATCGGAAAAACGCCCTCGGCTAAAAGTGGCAGAAGGGAGCGGGGACTGCAAACAGTTCCTTGCCTCGAGCCCCGCGACCGTGGCTCTCCCTGCCCTTCGCCAACCTCTCGTCCCAAATTCCGCCTCGACTCGCCCAGCGTCAAGTCGCTCTGCAACCCAAGGCAGGCAGAAAGCCGCCCCCCCCCTCAGATAACGTGCTTGGCGGGGGTTTTGCTAATGACTGGTTCACGGGTTAATAACATCTCGAGGAATGGGCTTTGCTATTTTTGGGACCCGCCGGTGGATGCGTGTTAACGAGTGCTTGGGTTTGTCCCACTTGGTTGGGGGACGGGGGACGGGGGGGACTGAGGGACGGGGGGGGGGGTTGCTACCCCGAGAGATCTTTGCGGCTCCCTGCTGCTTTTCTTCTCTTTCAACCCCGTGAGGCTATTTAAGTCTTCAAGCTCTTTTAATAAAGGTAAGATCTGAGCCCACGTTGCCTGCGGATGCTCCCCTTCCCTAATTAAATGGGAGGGGCTCTGCCTGTCACCTTTGGGTCCAACCCTTGGCCGCTGCCCAAGGCTGTCACCCATCGCACAAGCCATAAACGCCCAGCCCTGGGAGTGGGGGTATGTTTCTATGTCCCCTTAGCTGAAAAATACTTGCGATGCCGCAAGAAGCGCTGCCGGCTACCCAGATTATCGCTGCCGGAGCGTGGCAGCCGGACGCAGAGGCCGAGCGATGCCGCATCGGGCTCCCTCTGTTGTCGGGCACTGACAGCGGCGCCGGAGGGAGGTGAACCCACTGGCCTGCCTCTCGCGGGCCCAAGATTTCTTTCACCTGAAAGCACAGAGCAAACGGCAAGGTGGCGGCGCTGACGGGACCTTATTGCACCCGGTCCTTGCCTAAAAGCACCCAAATGGGTTATAAACTGTCCCGGGAAGCCGTCACCCGGCAGTCGAGGGCAGGAGCGGGTTGATGGGGGTTTAATAATCGATTAGCAAGGTGACGGGGACGCTGGCTGCAGCGGCCCCGGGGTTGTTTCAGTCCCCGTTTCCCTGCGCCTCTTTCTGACGCTTTCCCTGTCCCTGCAGTCATCCTGACGGACGAGGAGGTTCAGAGGAAACGCGAGATGATACTGAAGCGCAAGGAGGAGGAAGCGCTCAAGGAGAGCCTGAAACCCAAACTCTCGGAGGAGCAGCAGAAAGTCATCGACATCCTCCTCGAGGCTCATCGCAAAACCTACGACCCCACGTACGCCGACTTCACCAAGTTTCGGGTACGTCCAGGGGACGCCGGTCTCGATTCCCGCGCGCGGGACCAAGCGGTTTCTGCCCAGACGCACCAAACCCGTTTCATCCCGCGCCTCCTCGTTAGAGAGGAGTCAAAAATCCCGGTGCAAAAACCTCGACGCTGTCGGCGGCAGGCAGACGACCGCCACCAAATTGCTCTCCCGGCCCCGTTCCTCATGTCCTGCTCTCTCTTCCAGCCCCCCGTGAGAAGCAACCCTAGCAACAGGGGGGCAGCGAGGTCCTCCTCCATCCTCACCCAGGACTTGTCGTCGGAGGACTCCACCGACCTCTTTGGCTCCGATGCCTTCAACACGTTTCCAGGTACCACGCTCGCCTCTCCGTAGGCGACGGGGGGGTAGAAACGCGGCAGCTTTACCTAAGTCTGGCCGTTCAGAGCCTTGTTTTACCCCTTCTGGGGAGCTAATTTAACTGTAAGACCCTCCTGGGGGGGGGGGCGCGTTGCAAAAGCTTTTTGCGAGCAAAAAGCATTAAGTGCTTGGCTGGATGGCGGCCCCGCAGACCTTTGTGCGTCTGAGCCCTCCGGGACGGCCGAGAGGAGCGTGAACGCGGACGCCGGGCTGCCTCGTCGCCGCCCTGGCTGCGGTTAGACTTGATCACAGCACGGGAGAGGAGTTAAAAGGCCCCAGTGCAAAAATCTCGATGCTGTTGGCAGCCAGGGGACGACTGCTCTCCCAGCCCCGTTCCTCACCTCCTGCTGTCCGAACACAACGCGAAGCCCCCCCCCCCCCCCCCCCACCCCGGCAGGGCGGATGCCATTCCTGCCGCGGGCCGGCGTCGTTCCCCTCGTCCGTAACGTCTCGCCTACAATCGAGGTGCCCTCTGACCGTCTCCCTCTCTCCAGAGTCTGTGGAGCCTCAGATGTTTTCGAACCTGGTCCTCTCCGAGGAGAACGATGAGAGCTCCTCCATGAACATCGACTTCTCCCACCTCTCCATGCTCCCGCACTTGGCCGACCTGGTCAGCTACAGCATACAGAAGGTGATCGGCTTTGCCAAAATGATCCCGGGATTCAGGTGAGACGTTTGCTCCCAGATCCGACGGCGGCGGCGGCGGCCGTTTTCCGCTCCTGGGAATCCCGTCCTACCCTTCACAGCCAGATCGTTTTTTCTCTGTTTCATCTTCGCAGCTGCCCCTCAGGCTCTGTTCCCTTCCCAGGTCTGTTCCTACTTTCACGTTTTCCGTCTCCCCTCCTTCCTGTGGGGTTACTCCTCTCCTATTTTACCCTGATTCACCCAGACTCTGTCCGCAAAATGCTTGAGCTCCTAAGAAAGGCGCTCGAGGCCGTGTTGAGCGGTCCCATCCCGGTTTGCGAAGGGCCTCGGGTCCCGTTTAACTCCAGGCTGGTGCCCCGGGGCGCTGGGTGGTGCCACTCAGTAAACGTAGCTGCAGAAATACCTGCTGCTTAATTACGTAGAAACCCGGGGGTGAGGGAGAAGCTGGGGTGCCCCCAGCGAAGGGACCGGGTTACCGATGGAGAACGTGATGCATGGGCGGCGTGGGCTGTTCCTTTGCTCACCGGACAGGTCTCACGTCACCCTCTTTCCCCCCCCCCCCTGCCCCAGGAACCTGGCAGCAGAGGACCAGATCGCCCTGCTGAAATCCAGCGCCATTGAGGTGATCATGCTGCGCTCGAACCAGTCCTTCACCCTCGAGGACATGACGTGGACCTGCGGCAGCAACGACTTCAAGTACCGGATCAGCGATGTCACCCAAGGTAAAGGCTGCCGGGCGCTCTCCTGCTCGCTGCAGGCGAAGAAACGTCATCCCGGCCTTAAATTCAGGTGCAAAAATCCCGTGCCGAGTCGTCTGGAAGCAGGGACGTGTTGGCAGGTTGCACGGCTGGGGGAAGACGGCAACACCCGGCAGCTCGGCAGCGCCGCGGCTGGGCCGAGACCCCCGTCCCGGCGTCAGCCGTGCTCTGTTTATCTCCCAAGCCCCGCGTTGCATCCTGCAGGCTGACCCCGATGGCTGGAAAGAGCCGTTAACTCCCGAAGGAGAGCAAAGCCGGAGCGTGGCTGTAGCTCAGAGCTGTCTCCGGCCCCTCTGCCCCGCGGCAGGGGTCGAGTTCAGTTTGCTCCGAGCTGCCGTGAGGGCTGGAAAGCCGCTGCCGCTGCTCCGCAGCCAGGATGCCCTTCTGCTAGGAAAGGTGGTGAATCCTGCCCTAAACCTCCCCGGCTTTGGGATTTGGGGACCAGCACGGAGAACAGGGTGCGGAGATGATCGATACGGACCTTAAATCTCTCCCTGCGCTTGGAAGAGCCTTTAGAGTAACCCGGGGCTGCCGAGATCCTCGGTGCAAGGGCAGAGATCCCCCAGCGAGATATCCCAGGAGAAGCAGAGCGAGCGGCGCGTTGGGGACCGGGCGCGGGGCAGCCGGCACCCACTTGAAGGCAGGAAAAGAGATCTGCTTGCAGAGGGGGCTCTGGGCGCGGGAGGGGGGGTTTGTGATGCTTGTTGCAGGACACGGGGCCAGCGTGGAAGTGATGACAGGGAGGCAAAACGTCTGTAGGTTAATTGTCTTTATAGCTTTTCAGAAGCAGCAAAATCTGCTCCATAATCTCCGGCTTTAGAGGAACTACCGGGGAGAAAAGGACAGTTAAAAACCCACCGGGGTTTAAGCTGTCTCAAAAGTCGTCTTCCGCTGTCCCGGCTCTCTGAAAGAGGAGCTGCTGAGCTCCGTGCTCATCCCTCAGCTGCGGGAGATCTTATTCCGGAGCGGGCCGTGCTAAAGGTCCTCTCTTTTCCCAGCTGGCCACAGCATGGACCTGCTCGAGCCGCTCGTGAAATTCCAGGTTGGTTTGAAGAAGCTGAACCTTCACGAAGAAGAGCACGTGCTCCTCATGGCCATCTGCATCCTGTCCCCAGGTAGGAGGACGCTCATCCCCGAAAGGTCACTTAACCTGCCAGGTTTTGGCCGCATCCCCGAAAACGTCACCTTTCCCTGCCTCTCCGTCACGGCCGGCTGGGAAAAGGGAAGGGAATCGCCCTGCTGCCTCCCTTGGGTGTTTTCCTAGATCGCCCAGGCGTGCAGGACACCTCGCTGGTGGAATCCCTCCAGGATCGCCTCTCGGAGATCCTCCAGACCTACATCCGCTGCAGGCACCCTCCTCCCGGCAGCCGCCTGCTCTACGCCAAGATGATCCAGAAGCTGGCCGACCTACGGAGCCTGAACGAGGAGCACTCCAAGCAGTACCGCTGCCTCTCCTTCCAGCCCGAGCACAGCATGCAGCTCACGCCGCTGGTGCTCGAGGTCTTCGGCAACGAGATATCCTGACTCCGGCCGCGGGGTTGAGCACCCGCCGGTAAAGGGATAAGTCAGCCCTGGCTTCCCTGAGGCAGCGAGCGGAGGGACGTGACCCTGGGCGGGAGTTTTGTACATAGACGGTTCGGTTTCACACTACTGGAGGTCCTGCTTTGTCTTCTCGTCCGCGGCGGATGAGGTTCGCTCGCCGCGGAGAAGCGACAGACCCAGAATCCCCGTGGTTTGCCCCCCTACTCCACGAGCAGCTTTTCCGCTTCCCTGCCCTCCGCGAGAGCTGACTTATCCCTTTACGGATAGTTTGAGGCTGGGCTGCCTCGAATCACTTCTTTCTTGACCCGAAAAGAAGGAAGGAGAAGTGCCGGGGTGTTTTTGTTGGGGGGGAGAGGGACTCGCGGCGTCGCTGAGCTGTCGCCGCCGTCCTCCGCTCCCCTCCGAAAATCTGCAACGCTCGCCCCCCACCCCCCCCCCCCCACCCCCTACCCCTTTCAAAAATGGAGACGCCGATTGAATTCCCTGCCAGAAAATGCCGTGGGCTCTGTGTGTGTGTGTGTGTCGTCCCCCTCCACGCCTGACCAGGTACAACCACCCCCGTGAGCCGCTGGGGGACGGGGGCGAAGCCGAAGGCGTCCGCGGCGGCCCCGAGAGGGGGAATTTGTCCTCGGCCCTCGAAGGAACCAGCCGGACACCCTGTAATTTGCCGTTCCCCCACACTACCGCCCGGCTTTGGGGAGGCAGGGGCTGCCTCGGGGTGACTCCTCCGCTCTCTCAGAGCTTGAACCCCATTCCTGCGGCTCTCGGGCGGGACCCCCGCCATGTCCACGGCGTCCCCGTCCCCCCCGTCCCCCCCCCCCAGCAGCCCGTGACCCCATGGCGGTAACGAGCGGGCTGCCAGCTTGCCTTCAGCACCTCGCCGGGCTGGAAGCGGGTACCGGAGGCTGCTCCGTGCCGGTACCGGTGGAGCGACCACCCCCCCCCCCCGGGGTGGGGGGGTTTGGGAACAGGGGGACTCCTGCCCCCCCCCCCCCCGGGGAAGAGCCATCGCGGCCCCCCCGGGCTCTGCAGAGTGTCTGGGGGGCCGGGTGCTGCTCCTTGCAAATAAACTCTTGCTTGGGAGCGGTGCCTGGGCTGGGTTTTTTTTGGGGGGGGGGGGGGGTGTCCGTCTGTCCCTGTGTGGGCTGTGCAGGACCGTGTCTGTCTGTCCTGGGGGGGAGGGGGGGGGCGCTGGCGGAGGGGTCCGCGTGGGCCGGGCAGTCCCTGTGCCCACGGCCGTGGCTGTGTCCACGAGTGTCTGTGTCTCCGGGGGGGGTGTGTGTGTGTGTGTGTGTGTGTCCGTGTCCCCCCCTCCGTGTCCGTCCGTCCGTCCGTCCCCGGCGCCCGCCTGTCCCCCGTCTCGCCCGGACGGGGGCGCTCTCTCCGGGCAGCCCCGCCTTAGCTCCGCCCCCCCCACGGCTCCACGCAGGGCGCATGCGCAGCCCTGGCCGGGTGGGGTCGGGAGGGGCGGGCCGGCGCGTGCGTAATGACGCTGAGGCGTGTGCCGAGAGGCGTGAGCTGGCGCATGCGGGCGGCGGAAGGGCGGGGACCAGGGTGAGATGGCGCATGCGCAGAGCAGAAGGGCGCGGACTGGGCGGGGCCGGCGAAGGTGCGGGGCGGGGTCACGGGAGCAGGGCGCGGCTGACGCATGCGCAGTGCAGAGGGGCGAGGGCTGGGCGGTGCCAACGCATGCGCAGAGCGGCGGGGAGGGGTGGGGCGGGGCTGGCGCATGTGCAGACTGAACGCGGGCAGGTGCTTCTGGAGAGGTTGGCGCATGCGCCGTACAGCAGCGGCGGGAAGGCGGTGCAGCGCGTGCGCGGCACCGTGGAGGCGCGGGGAGGGGGGGCCGCGCATGCGCAGTGCGATGCGAAGCGCCCCGCGCGCCCTCCGCCTCATGGCCGCGGCCGTGGGCACCGGGAGCGGGGCCGGCACCGGGCCCAAGCGGCCGCGGCCCGAGCCCGCCCTGCGCATCGGCACCCACGACGGCACCTTCCACTGCGACGAGGTGCTGGCGTGCTACCTCCTGCGCCTCCTGCCCCGCTACCGGGTAACGGCCCCGGGGGCACCGTGCGGCGGGATCGGTATTGCGGCCTGCTCGGGCCCCCCTGCAACCGGGCCGTCTCCCTCCCGGGACCCCTGCAACGGGACAGGGACACCGTGCAACGCCCCGACCCCTGCCCGCCCTCGAGCCCCGGGTCCCTCCTCGGGGCCACCCTTTAGGTGCCCAGTCCCCCTTCGGGATCCCCCGTTACCTGGGGGCATCTCTCGGGGTTCCCGGTCGCACCTGGGGGCCCCCCTTCGGGTCCCCAGACTCACTTGGGGGTCCCTGGTCCCACCCAGGGGCCACCCTTAGGTCCCCAGTCGCACCTGGGGGCCCCCCTTCGGGTCCCCAGACTCACTTGGGGGTCCCTGGTCCCACCCAGGGGCCACCCTTAGGTCCCCAGTCGCACCTGGGGGCCCCCCTTCGGGTCCCCAGACTCACTTGGGGGTCCCTGGTCCCACCCAGGGGCCACCCTTAGGTCCCCAGTCGCACCTGGGGGCCCCCCTTCGGGTCCCCAGACTCACTTGGGGGTCCCTGGTCCCACCCAGGGGCCACCCTTAGGTCCCCAGTCGCACCTGGGGGCCCCCCTTCGGGTCCCCAGACTCACTTGGGGGTCCCTGGTCCCACCCAGGGGCCACCCTTAGGTCCCCAGTCGCACCTGGGGGCCCCCCTTCGGGTCCCCAGACTCACTTGGGGGTCCCTGGTCCCACCCAGGGGCCACCCTTCGGGTCCCCAGTCCCACCTGGGCGTCGCCCTTAAGTTCTCGGTCCCTCCTCGAGGTCCCTGCTCTCACCAGGGGCAGCTCTCGGGGGGTCCCCGGTCGCTCTTGGGGACCACCCTGGGCTCCCCAGCCTCACTCCACCCCTCCGGCAGGACGCGAAGGTGGTGCGGACACGGGACCCCCAGCGCCTGGCCCAGTGCGACGTGGTGGTGGACGTAGGGGGTGAGTACGACCCCGAGCGACACCGCTATGACCATCACCAACGGTGAGGACACCCCCCACCCCCCCCCCCACGTCGGACGCCGGGGTCCCCTGGATGCCGGGGGTCCCTCGGGGCTGACCCGGCAGCCCCGCAGGTCCTTCACGCAGTCCATGCGGAGTCTCCGGCCCGACAAGCCCTGGACCACGAAACTGAGCAGCGCCGGGTTGGTCTACTGCCACTTCGGCTCCCAAATCCTCGCGGGGCTCCTGGGGCAGCCGGAGGACGGCCCCGTTGTGACGGCGCTCTACGATAAGGTACCGGGGGAACCGGGGAGGGTCGGGGTGGGGGGGGTGGGCTCTAACCCCGCCAGCGCCACCCAGCTTTTCTCCAGGGCTTCTCCTTGGGTGGGGGGTCACCCCGTAAAAGAGCGCTCTGGGGAGGGGGACCCCATAAAAGAAGGGACCGGTTTGTTCCGGCTACTGGTGCGCAGCTGGGCTCCCAGCCGGGCTGACCCCCCATGTCCCCCGCTCTGTCCCCAGCTGTATGAGAATTTTGTGGAGGAGATCGATGCCATCGACAACGGCATCGCGCAGGCGGAGGGGGAGCCCCGCTACGCCCTCACCACCACCCTCAGCGCCCGCGTGCACCACCTGAACCCCGCTGGAACGACCCCCACCAGGACACCGAGGTGGGGACGGGGAACGGGGGGGGGGGGCAGCATGGGGCCACCCCCGTTTGGGGCCACCCGGCTCGGGGCCACCGCTGACCCTCCCTCTGCGTCCCCAGGCGGGCTTCAAGCGGGCGATGGAGCTGGTCGGGGGCGAGTTCATGGACCGGCTCGACTACTACCACCACGCCTGGCTGCCCGCGCGGGCGCTGGTGGAGGAGGCCATCCGGCGACGCTTTGAGGTACCCACCGTGCCGGTTCTGGGGGGGGGGTGTGTCTGAAAGTTTGGGGGGGGGGGGGGGTGGGCGGCATTGGGGTGAGGGGAGGCCAGGTCCCCTCGATATAAACCTCCCTGCATGGCCCAGGGTGCCCCTTGCACCCCGTATCCCTACTCATGGCCGCGCACCCCCTCCTGTGCACCTATGTCCTTACAGCTGGCCGTGCCCCCCCTCCTGTGCCCCTATACCCCCGTGCACCCCCACTTCTGCTCCCCTATACCCCTACACGCGGCTGTGCACCCCCTCCTGTGCCCTATATATCTGTACGCGCCCGTATCCCCACGCATGGCCGCGTACCCCACGCCCCATATCCCTGCACGTCGCCCACCTGCACCCTAATATCCTCATGCGCGCCCCTCCCCGTGCACCCCCACATCACCGTGCACGATCGCCCGCCTTCCCGTGCTCCCCCACACCCCCCTTGTGCACCCCGATCTTCCCCGCCCGCTCACGCACCCCCAGAGCTCCCTGCGCAGGCTCGGCAGATGTACGTGGGTGGCGGGGGGGGGGGGTGCGAAACTGAGGCACGGGGCGGTGCGGGGGCTGCGGGGGCAGGACCCCCGTGTGCCCAGCGTGTCGTTTGTCGTCGTGTCCCCCCCTCGCCGCCGCCGCCCAGGTGGACGCGAGCGGGGCGGTGCTGGAGCTGCCGCGGGGCGGCTGCCCCTGGAAGGAGCACGTCTTCAGCCTGGAGCAGGAGCTGGTGCTGCCCGACCCCCTCCAGCTGGTGCTTTTCCCCGACTGCGGCGGGCAGTGGCGGGTGCAGAGCGTCCCGGCGGGGCCGCGCACCTTCCAGAGCCGGTGAGACCCGTCCCCTCGCCGCGTTTCCGCCCCCCCCCCCTGTCCCCCCCCCAGGGCAGGTTTTCACCCACCGCCTCTCCCTCTTCCCCCCCCTCCCCACAGCCTCCCCCTCCCCGAGCCCTGGCGAGGCGGTCCGGGACGAGGCGCTGTCCCAGCTCGCCGGCATCCCCGGCTGCGTCTTCGTACACGCCAACGGCTTCATCGGAGGCAACCGTACGCGGGAGGGGGCCTTGGAGATGGCCCGGCGACGCTGGCGCAGCGGCAGGGGGGGGGAACAACGCAGAACGGCTGAGCCCCCTCCCGTCACGGTCACCCCAAAAGGGACCCCTTACCTAGCGTGGGGGGTTCCAGGGACTGCTGCTGGGGATGGCCGAGACCGTCCTCGCTCGGCGCGTGTAACGGGATCGCAGCGGGACACTATAAGGGAGCTGTCTGTCCGGCTGGGGGGGGGGGGGGGGGGGCCAGGCTCCCCCCGGGGGTGTCACTGCTCCCAGTCCCAGTGTTGGACTGGCGCAAACCCAGTCAGAGCCCAAACCGAGAGACTTTTTGGATCCATTTCTCCCAAGCTTGTCCCCCCGTTCCCCGATAACGTATCTGCTGCCGACGGGTTCCCCAACACCAGTAAAAACCAGTGCGTTCCCAGTGGCATTCGCTGCTCAGGCAGTGGGGGCTGGGGGGGGGTGTCAGGGTGTCCTTGGGGTGCGGGGGGGGGGGGGGAACAGGGCTGCGTGTAGCCATACAGGGTTGTAAGGGGCTGTGAATTGGGGTGCAGATGTAGGTATCGCCCCCCCCCCCCCCCCCCCCCCCCCCCGCTGGGGTCCTGCTGCCCCCACCTCCCCCCGGCACGAAACCACGCATCCGGCAGTACGAGGGAGGGGGGGACACACGACAGGCACAGAACCTCCCCCCCCCTTCGCTTCCAGCCTCCTGTCGCAGGGCGATGCGGGCGGTCTGGCTGCTTCTGCTGGCGCTGCCCAGCTCCCCCTGGGGCTGCCGGTGCCTGGGGGGGGCCCCCCCCTGGTGCTGCCCCCCGCCAGCGGCCGCAACGAGACCCTGGTGGGGGGCGGGCGGGTGCCGGATGTGGCGGTGCGGGTGGCTCGGAGCCGTCCTCGTCTACGTGGGCCGATACGTCCGGAGGAGCCGAGCCGAGACCCGGTTGCACCTCAAGTACCTGCGGGCGCTGCCCTGCGAACCACCCAGCCCTGAGGAGGAGGAGGAGGAGGAGGAGGGAGGAGGAGGAGGAGGAGGAAGAAGAGACACCCAGCACCGTTCTCTGAGGTCCCGTAGGCACGAGCCATCACCAGCAGCAAACTGGGGAGCCCCGAGGGGGTGAAGCAGCCCCAGACCTGCCCCAGCGGCTGGAGCAGGTTCGTACCCCCGTTGGTTTGCACCCCGTATCCTCGTGCCAACCCCCTCCGGGCTTGGCTCCGCTCCCCGCGCAGCCCCACGGAGGGGCTGGCTGCTGCCGTCCTTGCCCCTGCACGGGGTTTTCCCTGCCCCGTCTTGGGGTTTGGCTTTGGGAAGGATTTTGGGGGTCCTGGGGGTGTTCGCAGAGCTGAGGGTGTGGGGGGGGAGCGGGGACCCCATGCTCTCCCCATCATTTCTGTGCCCCGGGCTTTAGCAGAGCGATTACAACATAATCCCGGGGATTAACGACGTGTAATCCCAGGCTTTAATCCCAGCCTCACCATTAATCCCTACTCTGGGCAGGGGGGGTGGCCCATCTGCTCCCCACAACCGCTTCGGCGCTAGCCGGGCTCATGCGGGCTGGCATGAGCACCCAGGGCTGGAGCAGGGCCTCCCAGCACCCTTCACTGCCCGGCCGCAGCCCCAAAAGGGCCAAATTCTGGGTTTTATGGACCCACA
>NC_134975.1:147724-185245 GCF_965638725.1 Aptenodytes patagonicus
ATTTAAGGGGGGGTATTTACCCCAAGGGGGGGGTCGTTTATCCCCGGGGGGGGTAATTACCTCCGGGGGGGGACACACAGGGGGAATATTTGCCTGGGGGGGGGACGACAAGGGGGATATTTACCCGGGGGGGGGGCATTTATTCTCAGCCGGGGGTTTTTTTTACTTCGTGGGGGCCATCTAAGGGGGGTTATTTACCGCAAGGGGGGGTCATTTATCCCCGGGGGGGGGTATTTACCCCAGGGGGGGGACACACAGGGGGGATATTTACCTGGGGGGGGGATGACAAGGGGGATATTTACCCGGGGGGGGGGGCATTTATTCTCAGCTGGGGGGGTTCTTTTACTCCCTGGCAGACATTTAAGGGGGGGTATTTACCCCAAGGGGGGGGTCGTTTATCCCCGGGGGGGGGTAATTACCTCCGGGGGGGGACACACAGGGGGAATATTTGCCTGGGGGGGGGGGGACAAGGGGGATATTTACCCGGGGGGGGGCCATTTATTCTCAGCCGGGGGTTTTTTTTACTTCCTGGGGGCCATCTAAGGGGGGGTATTTACCCCAAGGGGGGGGGGTGTCATTTATCCCCGGGGGGGGGTAATTACCCCCGGGGGGGGACGGGACACAGGGGGGATATTTACCTGGGGGGACGACGACAAGGGGGATATTTACCCGGGGGGGGGGGCATTTATTCTCAGCTGGGGGGGTTTTTTTTACTCCCTGGCAGACATTTAAGGGGGGGTATTTACCCCAAGGGGGGGGTCGTTTATCCCCGGGGGGGGGTAATTACCCCCGGGGGGGGGACACAGGGGGGATATTTACCCGGGGGGGGGGGACAAGGGGGATATTTACCCGGGGGGGGGGCCATTTATTCTCAGCCGGGGTTTTTTTTTACTTCCTGGGGGCATCTAAGGGGGGTTATTTACCGCAAGGGGGGGGTCATTTATCCCCGGGGGGGTATTTACCCCAGGGGGGGGACACACAGGGGGGATATTTACCTGGGGGGGGGATGACAAGGGGGATATTTACCCGGGGGGGGGCCATTTATTCTCAGCTGGGGGGGTTTTTTTACTCCCTGGCACACATTTAAGGGGGGGTATTTACCCCAAGGGGGGGGGGGGTATTTATCCCCGGGGGGGGGGGTAATTACCCCCGGGGGGGGGGGGGGGGGAGGGAGGGGCTCCAGCCCTCGTGTCCCCCCCCCAGGCCCCCCCCCGGCACTGCCCTACTTCGTCCGCCGCTCCCGGCTGCACAACCCCCCCGTCTACCCCCGCCTGGCCAAGGGCAACCGGCGCCTGACCCAGCTGCGGCACGTGGAGGGGGACATCTGGGTAAGGGGGGGTTTGGGGGGGGGGGGGGGTTGGGGGGGGCCGAGGGAGGTTTTTGGGGTGCTAACGGTCCCTTTCCGCCCCCCCCGCAGGCGCTGGAGCGAGAGCTGCGGGCGTTTTTGGGGGGGCTGGGGGCGAAGGAGCTGGAGGTGCAGGTGAACGAGGTGACGGGGAGCCTGCGGCTGAAGGGGCGCTGGGAGCGGGAGCTGCGGGGCTGGCTGCTGCAGAAGGGCTTCTAGCACCCCAAAAATACACCCCCCGGGGGGGGGGCACCCCCAAAATCGACCCGGAGGTGCTCACGAGCGGCGGGGGACCCCGAAACGGCGGCGAAGCTGTTCGTGGGGGGGGGCAAATTGGAGGCAAAGCCGCCAGCAAGCAGCGGGAGACCCGAAAATGGAGGCGCGAGCGAGCGGCGGGGGCACCCCGAAATGGGGGGGGGGGCACCCTGAAACAGGGGTGGGCGGCACCCTGAAACGGGGGTGGGCACCCCGAAATGGGGGGGGCACCCTGAAACAGGAGGGGGGCACCCCGAAACGGAGTCGAAGCCCCTCGGGAGTGGCAGAGGCTCCCCAAAACGGGGCGTAAAGCTGCTTGTGAGCGGCGGGGTACCCCCCGAAACGGAGTCGAAGCCCCTCGCGAGCGGCGGGGTACCCCAAAACGGGAGGTCAAACCCCCTCGTGAGCAGCGGGGTACCCCCAAAACGGAGTCAAACCCCCTCGTGAGCAGCGGGGTACCCCCAAAATGGGAGTCAAAGCCCCTCGCGAGCAGCGGGGTACCCCCAAAACGGAGTCAAAGCCGCTCACAAGCAGCGGGGTACCCCCAAAATGGGAGTCAAAGCCCCTCGCGAGCAGCAGAGGCTCCCCAAAATGAGATGTAAACCCACTCCCGAGTGGTGGGGTACCCCGAAACGGAGTCAAACCCCCTCGCGAGCACCGGGGTACCCCCAAAACGGAGTCAAACCCCTTCGTGAGGAGCAGGGTACCCCAAAATGGGGGGGGATGTGCGTGTCAAACCCCCTTGCGGGCGGCAGACCCTCCCCAAAATCGGATGTAAACCCACGGGCGAGGGGAAGGGTACCCCAAACCTGAGCCGACCCCCCCCCCCCCACCCCCCCAAAACGAGACGGAAAGCTGCGCCCAAGCGACGGGTACCCCCAAAACGGCATCGAGCCCCCCCCCCCCCCCCCCCAAATGGAACAAACCCCTCCGGTGAGCGCCGAGACCCCCCCCCGACACCCCAATAAACGCCGCCGGCGAGTGCCGGGGGGGCTCCTTGCGGCACCGCCTCTTTATTTACATCCCCCCCCCCCCCCCCAACATCGTGAGGGGGGGGGGGGGCCAAAAAAAATGTACAGAAACGT
Source organism: Aptenodytes patagonicus (assembly GCF_965638725.1). NCBI lineage: Eukaryota > Metazoa > Chordata > Aves > Sphenisciformes > Spheniscidae > Aptenodytes > Aptenodytes patagonicus. Next base: position 150,410 of record NC_134975.1, read on the forward strand.
GTTTTCACTAAAGGGAAGGTTTAAAAAAGGGGGTGGGGGGTGAAGTTGGGGGGCCAGGGGGTGGGGGGGGGTCCCCAGCTCAGCTCTGCGAGTAGTACTGGTTGTAGTTCCACGGCGTCTGGTAGCCGTAGGCGCCGTAGCCGTGCTGGGGGGGATAGAGGGGGGGGGGGGGGTCGTCAGCGGCGCCCCCCCCACCCTGGGGTGCCCCCCCCCCCCCCCAACCCTGGGGTGCCCCCCCTAAACTGACCTGGTACCAGTAGCTGTAGGCGGAGGGGTTGGATCCCCCGTCCCCCCCCGATCCCGAGAAGTTGAGGGGGGCCAAAAGGCCGGCGGCTTCGTCGGGGCGGAGGCGTTTGTCATCGGGTTCGTCCGAGCTGGGGGGGGGGGGGGGGGGTGAGGAGAGAGGGGCGAGAAGGGGGTGAAAACGGGCAGGAATCGGGGGAGAAACGGGCAGGGATCGGGGTGAAAATGGGCAGGGATCGGGGGAAAAAACGGGCAGGGATCGGGGGAAAAAACGGGCAGGGATCAGGGTGAAAACGGGCAGGAATCGGGGTGAAAATGGGCAGGAATCGGGGTGAAAATGGGCAGGAATCGGGGTGAAAACGGGCAGGAATCGGGGTGAAAATGGGCAGGAATCGGGGTGAAAATGGGCAGGGATCAGGGGAAAAAACGGGCAGGGATCGGGGTGAAAATGGGCAGGAATCGGGGAAAAAACGGGCAGGAATCGGGGTGAAAACGGGCAGGAATCGGGGTGAAAATGGGCAGGAATCGGGGTGAAAATGGGCAGGAGTCGGGGTGAAAATGGGCAGGAATCGGGGGAAAAAACGGGCAGGAATCGGGGTGAAAATGGGCAGGAATCGGGGTGAAAAACGGGCAGGAATTGGGGTGAAAATGGGCAGGAATCGGGGGAAAAAACGGGCAGGAATCGGGGTGAAAACGGGCAGGGATCGGGGTGAAAACGGGCAGGGATCGGGGGAAAAAAACAGGCAGGGATCAGGGATGAAACCGGGCAGGAATTGGGGTGAAACCGGGCAGGGATCAGGGGAAAAAACGGGCAGGGATCGGGGTGAAAACGGGCAGGAATCGGGGAAAAATGGGCAGGGATCGGGGATGAAACCGGGCAGGGATGGGGGGGGGGTAAAACGGGCAGGAATCGGGGTGAAAATGGGCAGGAATCAGGGAAAAACAGGAATTGGGGGAAAACAGGCAGGAATCGGGGGAAAAAACGGGCAGGAATCAGGGAAAACAACGGGCAGGAATCGGGGAAAAACAGGCAGAAATTGGGGAAAAATCCGGGCAGGGATCAGGGATGAAACCGGGCAGGGATGAGGGGGGGGTAAAACGGGCAGGAATCGGGGTAAAACGGGCAGAAATCGGGGAAAACAATGGGCAGGGATCAGGGAAAACAAGGGGCAGGAATTGGGGGGGTAAAATGGGCAGGAATCGGGATGAAACAGGCAGGAATCGGGGAAAAAACGGGCAGGAATTGGGGGGTACAAAAGGGCAAAAATGGGGGATAAACCGGGCCGGGATCGGGGATAAAGGGGAGAATTTGGGAGGGATTAAAGGGGTGAAGTCGTGGGGTAAAAGGTGAGAAATCGGGGATAAAAGGGCACAAATCGGGGATAAAAAGGGACAAATCGGGGGATAAAAGGGCAGAAATCGGGGGGGGGATTAAAGGGGTGAAATTGTGGGGTAAAAGGTGAGAAATCGGGGATAAAAAGGAGAAATCGGGGTATAAAAAGGGCAGAAATCGGGGGATAAGAGGTGAGAAATTAGGCATAAAAAGGAGAAATTGGGGAATAAAAAGGGCAGAAATTGGGGATACAAAAGGGAGAATTCGGGGGGGATTAAAAAGGAGAAATTGGGATAAAAAGGGGTGAAGTTGGGGATAAAAGGAGAAATTGGGGCATAAAAAGGGCAGAAATTGGGGACAAAAGGAGAAGTTGGGGCATAAAAAGGGCAGAAATTGGGGACAAAAGGAGAAATTGGGGATAAAGGGAGGAATCGGGGAATAAAAAGGGCAGAAATTGGGGATAAAAAAGAGAAATTGGGGATAAAGGGAGAAATTGGGGAATAAAAAGGGCAGAAATTGGGGATAAAAAGGAGAAATTGGGGATAAAGGGAGACATTGGGGAATAAAAAGGGCAGAAATTGGGGATAAAAGGAGAAATTGGGGAATAAGAAGGGCAGAAATCGGGGATAAAAGGGCAGAAATTGGGGATAAAAGGGCAGAAATCGGGGAGGATTAAAGAGGAGAAATCGGGGGATAAAAAGGGGAGAAATCGGGGGATAAAAAGGGGAGAAATGGGGTTAAAGGAGAGGGACGGGGGATAAAAAGAGAATTTGGGATAAAAGGGGAGAATCCGGGGGGTTAAAGAGGGGGAAGGTGGGGGATGGGGAGAAATCGGGGGATAAACCCGGGGAAAACACGGTAAAAACGGGTGAAAATGGGCGGAAAGGGAAGTCGGGGGATAAACCCGGGGGAAAACACGGTAAAAATGGGTGAAAATGGGCGGAAAGGGAAGTCGGGGGATAAAAGCGGCAGGAGTTGGCATAAAAGGGGTAAAGTTGGGATTAAAGCAGCGAAATTGGGGGATAAAAGCGGGGTAAAAGAGAAAAATTTGGGGGATAAAAGGGAAAACTCAAGAATAAGGGGAGAAGTCGGAACAAAAAGGGGAGAAGTTGGGGGGATTGAAGAAGAAATTGGGGAGAAAAGGGAGAAATTGGGGAGAAAAGGGAGAAATTGGGGGATAAAAAGGGGGAAAGAAGTCGGGGGTGAAAAAGTTGGGATAAAAGGGGAGAAGAGGGGGATGAAAGGGGGAAAGTCGGGCTAAAAAGGGGCAAAATTGGGTAAAAAGGGGAGAAGTTGGGGGGTAAAATGGGGCGAAGCGGGGGGTTAAATGGGGTGAAGCGGGGGGTAAAATGGGGTGAAGCAGGGGTAAAATGGGGTGAAGCAGGGGGTAAAATGGGGTGAAACGGGGGTTAAATGGGGTGAAACGGGGAGTAAAATGGGGTGAAGCAGGGTAAAATGGGGTGAAACGGGGGTAAAATGGGGTGAAATGGGGGTTAAATGGGGTGAAACGGAGTAAAATGGGGTGAAACGGGGGTAAAATGGGGTGAAATGGGGGTAAAATGGGGTGAAGCGGGGGGTAAAATGGGGTGAAACGGGGGTAAAATGGGGTGAAGCGGGGGGTAAAATGGGGTGAAGCGGGGGTAAAATGGGGTGAAGCAGGGGGTAAAATGGGGTGAAACGGGGGTAAAATGGGGTGAAGCAGGGTAAAATGGGGTGAAATGGGGTTAAATGGGGTGAAACGGGGAGTAAAATGGGGTGAAGCAGGGTAAAATGGGGTGAAACGGGGGTAAAATGGGGTGAAATGGGGGTAAAATGGGGTGAAACGGAGTAAAATGGGGTGAAATGGGTAAAATGGGGTGAAATGGGGGTAAAATGGGGTGAAGCGGGGGGTAAAATGGGGTGAAATGGGGGTAAAATGGGGTGAAGCGGGGGGTAAAATGGGGTGAAATGGGGGTTAAATGGGGTGAAACGGGGAGTAAAATGGGGTGAAGCAGGGTAAAATGGGGTGAAATGGGGGTAAAATGGGGTGAAGCGGGGGTTAAAATGGGGTGAAATGGGGGTAAAATGGGGTGAAACGGGGGGTAAAATGGGTGAAGCGGGGGGTTAAATGGGGTGAAGCGGGGGGTTAAATGGGGTGAAACGGGGGTAAAATGGGGTGAAACGGGGAGTAAAATGGGGTGAAGCGGGGGTTAAAATGGGGTGAAGCGGGGAGTAAAATGGGGTGAAGCGGGGGTTAAAAATGGGGTGAAGCGGGGGTTAAAATGGGGTGAAGCGGGGGTTAAAATGGGGTGAAACGGGGGTAAAATGGGGTGAAGCGGGGGTTAAAATGGGGTGAAACGGGGGTAAAATGGGGTGAAGCGGGGGTTAAAATGGGGTGAAGCAAGGTAAAATGGGGTGAAATGGGGGTTAAATGGGGTGAAACGGGGAGTAAAATGGGGTGAAGCAGGGTAAAATGGGGTGAAATGGGGGTAAAATGGGGTGAAGCGGGGGTTAAAATGGGGTGAAACGGGGGTAAAATGGGGTGAAGCAGGGGGTAAAATGGGGTGAAGCAGGGGGTAAAATGGGGTGAAATGGGGGTAAAATGGGGTGAAGCAGGGTAAAATGGGGTGAAATGGGGGTTAAATGGGGTGAAACGGGGAGTAAAATGGGGTGAAGCAGGGTAAAATGGGGTGAAATGGGGGTAAAATGGGGTGAAGCGGGGGTTAAAATGGGGTGAAACGGGGGTAAAATGGGGTGAAACGGGGGTTAAATGGGGTGAAATGGGGGTTAAATGGGGTGAAACGGGGAGTAAAATGGGGTGAAGCCGGGTAAAATGGGGTGAAATGGGGGTAAAATGGGGTGAAGCGGGGGTTAAAATGGGGTGAAACGGGGGTAAAATGGGGTGAAACGGGGGTAAAATGGGGTGAAGTTCAGGGGATAAAAGGGGAGAAAGTGGGGGACTAAAAGGGGGGAAAGTTGGGACGAAGAGGGGCGAAATGGGGGGGCCGAAAGGGGTCCCCTCACCCGTTCTCGGGGGCCCTCTTGCACGCCGCGTGCTGTTTGAGGATCTTCTGGTGCTCGTCGTAAGCCGTCAGCAGGCTGCGGGGGGAGCGGGGAGAGCTGGGGGGGGGGGGGCAGCCACGGGGGGCGAGCAGCCCTTTTTGGGGGGCTCCCGCGGTGTTTGTTGGGGTGTCTTCCCCCCCTGCCCCCCCCCCCCCCCCAAAGATACCCAACCTGTGTATGCTGGAGCCGAAATCCTCGAGGAACTCGACGCGGCGTTGGGAGAAGACGAGTTTGGCTTCGTCGGGGAGGGGGCTGCGCAGCGCCCGCTCGAAGCAGCTCATGGTGTTGCCTTCGTTTTGTCGGACGTCGGCCCCGAATTCCATCTCCAGGAGGTTGGCGTGGAGCCGGGCGTTGTCCTGTACCCACCGCCCCGTCAGATCGGGGCGGGGGGACCCCCAAAGGGGGGGTTTGGGAGCCTCCCCGCCCCCGCCCCGTGCGGTTACGGGGTCCCCGGCGGGGTTTGGAGAACCCCGAGGGTGTCTGGGGGGTGCCGAGAGGGGTTTGGGGTCCCCCCAGTGGGGTCTGGAGAGCCCCCAGTGGGACCGTGGGGTCCTCAGAGGGGTTTGGGGACCCCCCCCCCCACCCCCCCGAGTGGGACCGTGGGGTCCTCGGAGGCTTTTGGGGAGCCCCCAGTGGGTCTGCAGGGTCCCCAGGAGGGTTTAAGAGAGCCCCAAGGGTATCTGTGGGGTCCTGACCAGGGTTTGGAGAGCCCCGAGTGGGGTGTGGAGAGCCCCAAGGGCACCCACGGGGCCCCAAGTGGGATTTGGGGAGCCCTTGAGTGGATCCGTGGGGCCCCAGGTGATATTTAGGGAGCCCTGAGTGGGTCTGGGGGTCACCTCAGCCGGGTTTATAGAGCCCCCGTGGGGTTTGTGGGGCCCCAGGAGGGGTTTACGGACCCCCCCCAAGTGGGGTTACAGAGCCCCCCAACGGGTTTTGATGGCCTCCAAGAGCTGACAGAGCCCCAAATGGGGTTTGTGGGGCTCCAAGGGGGGGTGACAGAGCCCCCAAAGGGGTTTGTGGGTCCCCAAAAGGGGGTTTGTGGGTCCCCAAAAGGGGGTTTAGAGTCTCTAGAGCCCGACCACGAGACCTCCAGATCCCCGAGACCACATCCGAGCGATCGCCGTGTTCAGAGCGAGCCGAAATCCCGCCCCACGACCCCGGATCAAGCCGTGGGGGCCCGCGAACCTCTCCCCCCCGCCCCCGGTGCTCGTTAGAAGCGCCCTAACGAGCCTTCCTGCCTCACCGGATCCTTTTCCAGGGCGTCCACCAGCACCTTGCGAGCTTTGCCGAGGTTTTTTTGCACCTTGCAAGCTTGCCGGGCCAATTTGACGGCGTAGAAGGAGGCGAGGGGCAGCCCCTCGTTAGCGTGCATGGCTTCCAGCAGCAGCGCCTCCGCCTCCTCCAGGTTTCCCTGCCGTCGTTCCAGGCTGACGCGACGCAGCCGGACCATGGCCAACCCCGGCACCACCTCCTCGAAGCAGCGTAGGATGCGCCGGGCTTCGTCCAGGTTCCCTGGAGAGGGTGGAGATGAGGATGGGGGGGGCGGGGCGGCGGTTAGGGGGGGTCCCTGGGGCGGTTAGGGGGCTCCGTGGGGTGGTTAGGGCAGTCCCCGGGGCAGTTACGGGGGTCCCTGCGGCAGTTAGGGGGGTCCCCAGGGCAGTTACAGGGGTCCCTGGGGCGGTTAGGGGGGTCCCTGGGGCGGTTAGGGGGGTCCCCGGGGTGGTTAGGGGGGTCCCCGGGGTGGTTAGGGGGGTCCGTGGGGCGGTTACGGGGGTCCCCGGGGCGGTTACGGGGGTCCGTGGGGTGGTTACGGGGGTCCCCGGGGCAGTTACAGGGGTCCCCGGGGCGGTTAGGGGGGTCCGTGGGGCAGTTAGGGGGGTCCCTGGGGCAGTTAGGGGGGTCCCTGGGGCGGTTACAGGGGTCCCCGGGGTGGTTAGGGGGGGTCCCCGGGGTGGTTAGGGGGGTCCCCGGGGCGGTTAGGGGGCTCCGTGGGGTGGTTAGGGCAGTCCCCGGGGCAGTTACAGGGGTCCCTGCGGCAGTTAGGGGGTCCCCAGGGCAGTTACAGGGGTCCCTGGGGCGGTTAGGGGGGTCCCTGGGGCGGTTAGGGGGGTCCCCGGGGTGGTTAGGGGGGTCCCCGGGGTGGTTACGGGGGTCCGTGGGGTGGTTAGGGCGGTCCCCGGGGCAGTTACAGGGGTCCCTGGGGCGGTTAGGGGGGTCTGTGGGGCAGTTAGGGGGGTCCCCGGGGCAGTTACAGGGGTCCCCGGGGCAGTTAGGGGGGTCCGTGGGGCAGTTAGGGGGGTCCCTGGGGCAGTTAGGGGGGTCCCCGGGGCAGTTAGGGGGGTCCCTGGGGTGGTTAGGGGGGTCCCTGGGGTGGTTACAGGGGTCCCTGGGGTGGTTAGGGGGGTCCCCGGGGCGGTTATAGGGGTCCCTGGGGCGGTTATGGGGGTCCCTGGGGCGGTTAGGGGGGTCCCCGGGGCCGCTGCTGACGCCTGCGTGCAGCCTCGTTCCCCCTGGTTAATCTGGTGGCAACACGGGATGCTTTTTGGGGCTAAATAAAACCGGGAGCGTTTCGGGGGCGAAACGTGGCCCCTCCGCCCAAAACCGCAATGTTTTTGGGGTGAAATGTGGCCCCTCTGCCTGAAAAAGGAGCATTTGGGGGTGAAATTTGACGTCTCGGCCCAGAAGAGGAGCGTTTTGGGGTGAAACGTGGCATCTAAGGCCCCCAAAAAGGAGCGTTTTGGGATGAAATGCGACCCCACCGCCCGAAAACGGCACATTTTGGGGCAAAATGCAGCGTCTCAGCCTGAAAAAGGAGCATTTAGGGGCGAAATGCAGCGACTCGGCCCAAAAACGGAGCGTTTTGGGGTGAAATGCAGCCCCTGCACCCCAAACTGGGAACATTTTGGGGTGAAATTTGACCTCTCAGCCCAAAAATGGGGTATTTTGAGGCAAAATGCGGCGTGCCAGGCTGAAAACGGAGCTTTTTGGGGTGAAATGTGGCGTGTCAGCCTGAAAAAAAGAGCATTTATGAGTGAAATGCGGCATCTCAGCCCCAAAAAAGGAGCGATTTGGGGGGAAATGCAGCATCTCAGCCTGAAAATGGAGTGGTTTTGGGTGAAACGCGTCTCCTCCGCCCCAAAATGGAAGCGTTTTGGGGTGAAATTTGACGTCTCAGCCCAAGAACGGAGCGTTTTGGGGCAAAACGCAGCATTCTCAGCCCCAAACTGGAGCATTTTGGGATGAAATACGTCACCTCAGCCCAAACAAAAGGAGCGATTTGGGGTGAAACGCGGCATCTCGGCCTGAAAACGGAGCGTTTCGGGGTAAACTGCGTCTCCTCCGCCCCAAAACTGAACTGTTTTGGGGCAAAATGCAGCCTGTCAGCCCAAGAACGGAGCATTTTGGGGTGAAATGCAGCTTGTCAGCCCAAGAACGGAGCATTTTGGGGTGAAATGCAGCCTTTCTGCCCCCGAACGGAGCATTTTGGGGTGAAATGCAGCCTTTCTGCCCCCGAACGGAGCGTTTTGGGGTGAAATGCAGCCTGTCAGCCCAAGAACGGAGCATTTTGGGGTGAAATGCAGCCTTTCTGCCCCCGAACGGAGCATTTTGGGGTGAAATGCAGCCTTTCTGCCCCCGAACGGAGCGTTTTGGGGTGAAATGCAGCCTGTCAGCCCAAGAACGGAGCGTTTTGGGGCAAAATGCAGCCTTTCTGCCCCCGAACGGAGCATTTTGGGGTGAAATGCAGCCTGTCAGCCCAAGAACGGAGCATTTTGGGGTGAAATGCAGCCTGTCAGCCCAAGAACGGAGCATTTTGGGGTGAAATGCAGCCTGTCAGCCCAAGAATGGAGCATTTTGGGGTGAAATGCAGCCTGTCAGCCCAAGAACGGAGCATTTTGGGGTGAAATGCAGCCTGTCAGCCCAAGAATGGAGCATTTTGGGGTGAAATGCAGCCTGTCAGCCCAAGAACGGAGCGTTTTGGGGTGAAAGACAGCCTTTCTGCCCCCAAACGAAGCGTTTTGGAGCAAAATTCGACGCCTCAGCCCAAAACCGGAGTGTTTTGGGGCGATACGCGTCATCTCAGCCCCAAAAAAGCAGCCATTTGGGGTGAAATACGGCATCTCCGCCTAAAACCGGAGCGTTTTGGGGTGAAACGGGGCGTCTTAGCTCAAAACCGGGGCCAGTTCGGGGCCGGCCACGGCCCCCGCGCCCTCGAAATTGCCCGTTTCGGGGCTGCCTCACCTTGTTTCTCCTCGAAAGCCGCCCAGAGGAGGTGGATGTTGGGTTTCCTGGGCAGGTGATAACCGCAGGCTCGTTGAAAAACGCTCCTGGCCCCCGTCACCGTGTGATTTTCCAAATATTTGGTGTACTGGAAGGGGGGGAAAAAACAAAGGGGGGGGGGGAAGGGGGGGGGGGGAGGACACACAGACGGACGGACGCGTGAGCATTCCCCCCCCCGCCCGGCCGGGCGGGGATGTGCTAGATCGGGTGGGGGGCACTCACGTTAAGACCCCTCTCTTCCGAATTTCCTGCGCCCTCTTAGGCAGGGGAAGGTGCCGCGGGCGGGTAAAAAAGCAGCAGCGGAATTTAAAAACAGGGTGTTAGAACGGTGGTTTTTGGGGGTTTTTTTCTTTTAAGAAGAGCTAAAACCGGCCCCCGCCCTGCGTCGGGGGGGGGGATAAAAAAAAACCCCCCAACGAACCTGATTTTCTTTTGGGGCGGGTTTTTTTTTTCCCCCTTTAGGGGGATTTTTTTTAGGGGGGGGCGCGGCGACGGCGGTGGGGGTTTTTTTTGGGGGGGAGGCGGCGACGGGATCCAGCTGTGGGGGGAAAAAGGGGGTTGGGGGTAAGGGGGGGGGGGGGGACGGACGGCGGCGGCCTCACCTTGATCCAAAACTCCTCGTAGAGGGCGCAGGCGATGACGCAGCGTTCGAAGAGGACGATGGTGCGTTCGTGGGAGCCGGCCGCCATTTCGTAATCCAAATAATCCCGCCAGTTCCGCAGCTGAGCCCTCTCCAGCGGCTTCACGTGGAAATAGGGACGCTTGATCTGCCGGGGGCGGGTGTGAAAACAGGGCGACGGCTTTTTTTTTTTAGGGGGGGGGGGGTTCCTGTAGCGATACCGGGGTGGCTCGATCCGACCCCACGTACCCCGTCCTCGAAATTCCAGCGTTTGCTGACTTCTGCCTCGTTCTGCGCGTAGATTTGTTGCCGCATGGAGATGACCAGCTCCCGGATTTTCTCCTGGTCTAGATCCTCCTGGGAATGAAACGGGAGGCGGGTGGGAAACGGGGGGGGGGGGGGGGGTCCCCAGAGACGCCCCCCCGTCCCCAAGGTGTCGTGTCCCCCCCCCCCCCACTGTGGGTGCCTACCTGGATTTCAGCCGCCGCCGCTTTCCCCTCCACGCCGGGGGGCAGATCCTCTCCCGGCGGCGCTTCCGTCCCTTCCGGCTCCGGCGGTTTCGGCACGGGATCGGTGGCCAGCTTGGATTGGACCCAGAGAAGCTCCTCCGGGGACAAGATGTCTTTCGGGGGATTGTGGAGGACGTGCTCCTTGAACCTGGGGGGGGGGGCGACACACGGGGACGGACACGAGGGTCAAAGGCCGGGGGGGGGGGGGACGGCGAGGATTTGGCGGCGGCAGCGGCGGCAGTGGGGGGGGGGGAAGCGGTTTCCCCGGCACGAAGCGGGAAGCCGCTGCAGTATTTGCCGGGGGGGGGATATTTTATCGCCGCGGGCGTTTTTTTTTTTTCCCGTGGGGATATTCTGCCCCCGCGGGTGTTTTCCGCGGGGATATTTTGCCGCCGCGGCTCTTTTCCGCGGGGGTATTTCGCCGCCGGGAAGTCTTGCCGCTGCGGGTGTTTTCCGCGGGGATATCTTGCCGCCGCGGCTCTTTTCCACGGGGTGTTTTGCCGCCGCGGCTCTTTTCCACGGGGTGTTTTGCCGCCGCGGCTCTTTTCCACGGGGATATTCTGCCACCACGGCTCTTTTCCATGGGGATATCTTGCTGCCACGGCTCTTTTCCACGGGGATATTTTGCCACCACGGCTCTTTTCCACGGGGATATCTTGCCGTCATGGCCCTTTTCCACAGGGATATCTTGCTGCCACAGCTCTTTTCCACGGGGTGTTTTGCCGCCGCGGCTCTTTTCCACGGGGTGTTTTGCCACCGCGGCTCTTTTCCACGGGGATATCTTGCCGCCGCGGCTCTTTTCCACGGGGATACCTTGCCGTCATGGCTCTTTTCCACGGGGATATCTTGCCGCCGCGGCTCTTTTCCACAGGGATATCTTGCCGCCGCAGCTCTTTTCCACGGGGTGTTTTGCCGCCGCGGCTCTTTTCCACGGGGTGTTTTGCCGCCGCGGCTCTTTTCCACGGGGTGTTTTGCCACCACGGCTCTTTTCCACGGGGATATCTTGCCGCCACGGCTCTTTTCCACGGGGATATCTTGCCGCCACGGCTCTTTTCCACGGGGATATCTTGCCGCCGCGGCTCTTTTCCACGGGGATATCTTGCCGCCGCGGCTCTTTTCCACGGGGATACCTTGCCGTCATGGCTCTTTTCCACGGGGATATCTTGCCGTCATGGCTCTTTTCCACGGGGATATCTTGCCGCCGCGGCTCTTTTCCACGGGGATACCTTGCCGTCATGGCTCTTTTCCACGGGGATATCTTGCCGCCGAGGTGTTTTGCCGCCGCGGGTTATTTCCTGCGGGGACGCTTTACCTCCGTGGGCATTTTCCACAGGGATATTTTACCGCGTTGGGCGTTTTCCGTGGGGGTATTTTGCCACGGGGATGTTTTCCCGCCACGGTTATTTTCCACGGGGGATATTTTGCCGCCGCAGGGATTCTCCACGGAGATGTTCTGCCACCGTGGGCATTTACTGCCGCCGGTATCGTTTTCCGCAGGGACGTTTTTTCCCCGTGGGCGTTTTCCGCAGGGATATTTTACCACCGGGATGTTTTGCCGCTGCAGGTATTTTCCACGGGGGTGTTTTACCAGCCCGGCTATTATTTTCCACGGGGATATTTTGCCGCTGCGGCTGTTTTCCGCAGGGATATTTTGCCGCCGGGATATTTTACTACCGGGGGTGTTATTTTACCGCCGCGGGGGGGGGGTGGGGTGTTTTCCGCGCCGGAGGGGGTACGTACTTCTCCCAGTGATGGTTGTAGAGCTGCGTGGGCATGGAGAGGACGCGGTCGTAGATACCGGTGACGGCTCGCAGGTCTCCCTGTTCCCGTTCCCACTCCACGTAGAGCTCCCACAACTTATCCGAGCGGAAATCCATGCCGGCCGCCGCCACCGCCGCCTCGAAGACGCTAAAGGGAGAGAGACGGGGAGGTGGGAACGGGCGGCGCCGGCACGGCGATTCCCTACGCCGGAGCCGTTTGCCGCCTTGGCCGGGACTTACCCGCGGATTTTTTGGACGGATTCGGGAAGATTCATGTCCAGGGTGGACTGGAGGTAGGAGACGTAGTGGATCCACAGGTCCATGCTGAGGGGGATGGACTGCAGCCCCCGCTCAAACACCTGCCCGGGGGACACCGAGCGTCGCCGACTGTGTCCCCCCCCCCCCCACGGGATGGGGGACCCCCAGCTGGGTCGGGGTACCCAGCCCCGCGCCAAAAAATCGGGTGAAACGCCCCAAAAACGCCTCCGGCCGGGGCCGGGAACGGGTGCGAAAACAGCCGGTAACACCCCAAAATGGTTTGGAAACCCCGTTTTGCCGGCAAAAGCAGCGTAGGAATGGGGCGGAGACCCCCGAAACACCCCGGGGACCCCCAAAACACCCCCGTCTGCCCAGTGAAGAGGGGAAAACAGGGGGGTGACACCCCGAAACACCCTGGGGACCCCCAAACACCCCCATCTGCCCAGTGAAGAGGGGAAAACAGGGGGGGTGACACCCCGAAACGGCACAGGGACCCCCAAAACACCCCCGTCTGCCCAGCAAAGAGGGGAAAACAAGGGGGGTGACACCCCGAAACACCCTGGGGACCCCCAAAACATCCCAGTCTGCTCAGCAATGAGGGGAAAACAGGGGGGTGACACCCCAAAACGGCACGGGGACCCCCAAAACACCCCTGTCTGCCCAGCAAAGTGGGGAAAACAGGGGGGTGACACCCCGAAACACCCCGGGGACCCCCAAAACACCCGTCTGCCCAGAGAAGAGGGAAAACAGGGGGGGGTGACACCCCGAAACGGCACAGGGACCCCCAAAACACCCCTGTCTGCCCAGCAAAGAGGGGAAAACAAGGGGGGGTGACACCCCGAAACACCCTGGGGACCCCCAAAACACCCGTCTGCCCAGTGAAGAGGGGAAAACAGGGGGGGTGACACCCCGAAACGGCACAGGGACCCCCAAAACACCCCTGTCTGCCCAGCAAAGTGGGGAAAACAGGGGGGTGACACCCCGAAACACCCCGGGGACCCCCAAAACACCCGTCTGCCCAGAGAAGAGGGGAAAACAGGGGGGGGTGACACCCCGAAACGGCACAGGGACCCCCAAAACACCCCTGTCTGCCCAGCAAAGAGGGGAAAACAAGGGGGGTGACACCCCGAAACACCCTGGGGACCCCCAAAACACCCGTCTGCCCAGTGAAGAGGGAAAACAGGGGGGGTGACACCCCGAAACGGCACAGGGACCCCCAAAACACCCCTGTCTGCCCAGCAAAGAGGGGAAAACAAGGGGGGTGACACCCCGAAACACCCTGGGGACCCCCAAAACACCCCCGTCTGCCCAGTGAAGAGGGGAAAACAGGGGGGGGGTGACACCCCGAAACAGCGTGGGCCCCCCCCCACCGCACCTCCTCGGTCTCCCGGCTGCAGTCGAAGCGACGCTCCATGTCGGCGTATTTTTTCCAGTAGCCGTAGCAGTAGGGGTAGTGGGCGAAGAAGGCGTCGAAGGCTTTGCGGGCGGCGAAGAGGTGGTTCTGCGGGGGGTTTTGGGGTAAAACCAGGGGGTTTTGTAACCCTCGTAAAGGCTGTTTAGTGTCAGGGGGTTTCTAATAATCTATTTATTAATTAAGATTAATAACGACACGTGAAGAATTGCCTCCGTCGCGAGGAAAACCAGCCCGGGGCAGTGGAAGATTCCGTGTGGTTTGGGCCAGGGTGAGTTTTAATTAGGGTATTAACGGGGCCGGCAGCTCAGGACGAGTTTTAACGAAGGTTTTAACGAAGGTTTTAACGGGGCCGGCGGCTCAGGACGAGTTTTAACGAAGGTTCTAACGGGGCCGGCGGCTCAGGACGAGTTTTAACGAAGGTTTTAACGGGGCCGGCGGCTCAGGACGAGTTTTAACGAAGGTTTTAACGAAGGTTTTAACGGGGCCGGCGGCTCAGGGCGAGTTTTAACGAAGGTTTTAACGAAGGTTTTAACGGGGCCGGCGGCTCAGGACGAGTTTTAACGAAGGTTTTAACGAAGGTTTTAATGGGGCCGGCGGCTCAGGACGAGTTTTAACGAAGGTTTTAACGAAGGTTTTAACGGGGCCGGCGGCTCAGGACGAGTTTTAACGAAGGTTTTAACGAAGGTTTTAACGGGGCCGGTGGCTCAGGGCGAGTTTTAACGGGGCCGGCGGCTCAGGGCGAGTTTTAACGAAGGTTTTAACGAAGGTTTTAACGGGGCCGGCGGCTCAGGACGAGTTTTAACGAAGGTTTTAACGAAGGTTTTAACGGGGCCGGCGGCTCAGGACGAGTTTTAACGAAGGTTCTAACGGGGCCGGCGGCTCAGGACGAGTTTTAACGAAGGTTTTAACGGGGCCGGCGGCTCAGGACGAGTTTTAACGAAGGTTTTAACGAAGGTTTTAATGGGGCCGGCGGCTCAGGACGAGTTTTAACGAAGGTTTTAACGAAGGTTTTAACGGGGCCGGCGGCTCAGGACGAGTTTTAACGAAGGTTTTAACGAAGGTTTTAACGGGGCCGGTGGCTCAGGGCGAGTTTTAACGGGGCCGGCGGCTCAGGGCGAGTTTTAACGAAGGTTTTAACGAAGGTTTTAACGGGGCCGGCGGCTCAGGGCGAGTTTTAACGAAGGTTTTAACGAAGGTTTTAACGGGGCCGGCGGCTCAGGACGAGTTTTAACGAAGGTTTTAACGAAGGTTTTAATGGGGCCGGCGGCTCAGGGCGAGTTTTAACGAAGGTTTTAACGAAGGTTTTAACGGGGCCGGCGGCTCAGGACGAGTTTTAACGGGGCCGGCGGCTCAGGGCGAGTTTTAACGAAGGTTTTAACGAAGGTTTTAACGGGGCCGGCGGCTCAGGGCGAGTTTTAACGAAGGTTTTAACGAAGGTTTTAACGGGGCCGGCGGCTCAGGGCGAGTTTTAACGAAGGTTTTAACGGGGCCGGCGGCTCAGGACGAGTTTTAACGAAGGTTTTAACGGGGCCGGCGGCTCAGGACGAGTTTTAACGAAGGTTTTAATGGGGCCGGCGGCTCAGGACGAGTTTTAACGGGGCCGGCGGCTCAGGGCGAGTTTTAACGAAGGTTTTAACGAAGGTTTTAACGGGGCCGGTGGCTCAGGACGAGTTTTAACGAAGGTTTTAACGAAGGTTTTAATGGGGCTGGCGGCTCAGGACGAGTTTTAACGGGGCCGGCGGCTCAGGGCGAGTTTTAACGAAGGTTTTAACGAAGGTTTTAACGGGGCCGGCGGCTCAGGACGAGTTTTAACGAAGGTTTTAACGAAGGTTTTAACGGGGCCGGCGGCTCAGGGCGAGTTTTAACGAAGGTTTTAACGAAGGTTTTAATGGGGCTGGCGGCTCAGGACGAGTTTTAACGGGGCCGGCGGCTCAGGGCGAGTTTTAACGAAGGTTTTAACGAAGGTTTTAACGGGGCCGGCGGCTCAGGACGAGTTTTAACGAAGGTTTTAACGAAGGTTTTAATGGGGCCGGCGGCTCAGGACGAGTTTTAACGGGGCCGGCGGCTCAGGGCGAGTTTTAACGAAGGTTTTAACGAAGGTTTTAACGGGGCCGGCGGCTCAGGACGAGTTTTAACGAAGGTTTTAACGAAGGTTTTAACGGGGCCGGCGGCTCAGGGCGAGTTTTAACGAAGGTTTTAACGGGGCCGGCGGCTCAGGACGAGTTTTAACGAAGGTTTTAACGGGGCCGGCGGCTCAGGACGAGTTTTAACGAAGGTTTTAATGGGGCCGGCGGCTCAGGACGAGTTTTAATGGGGCCGGCGGCTCAGGGCGAGTTTTAACGAAGGTTTTAACGAAGGTTTTAACGGGGCCGGCGGCTCAGGACGAGTTTTAACGAAGGTTTTAACGGGGCCGGCGGCTCAGGACGAGTTTTAACGAAGGTTTTAACGGGGCCGGCGCACCTTAACGAAGATTTTAATTACCTCTTGCTCCACGTACTGCAGGAGCTCGGTCCAGGCGGTGAAGTCGTGGGGGTTGTTGCGCGCCGCCTGCCAAAACTTCTCGAAGTCGAGGGGGTAGGCGAGGGTGGGCTCCTCCGCGGGGGGCTCGGGGTCCCGGGGGGGCGGGGGTTCCTCGGGAGCGGCCGGGGGGGGCTCCTCGGGCTCGGGGGGGGGGGCGGCGGCGCCGTTGCAGCTCTGTGGGACGGGGGGGGGGACGGCAGCGTCGCTGTGCTCCTCCTGGGTGGCGCTGGGGGCTGGGGGCGGCAGCTCTGCCACGGGGGGGGCTGGGGCGGGGGGGGGGGACACGACACGGGACGGGGACACGACGACGCACCGTTAACGATGGGTGCCCTCGCCCCGTGGGGGGGGGACACCCAGGAACCTGGGGGGGGGGGGGTGTCCCCCGAGGGGGGGGGGTCCCCTGGGGGCACCTCACGGCCCTGGTGCCCCCCTGGCTCTGCCCCCCTCCCACTTCGCGCCCCGCCGCGGCACCCCAACCCCATCCCGCCCCGCCAACCTCCACTTTCAGCACCGCCCCACCCCACATCCCCCTGCCCCATAGCCTTCCCCCCCCCCCCCCAAGGCCCATCTGCCCCCAGACCTGCCCCGCAGCCCCCTCCCCACCTCGCCCCCCCCCCATCCCCTCAGGCCCCCGCCTCGCCTTACCTCACCCCCCAACGCCCCCCCCCCCCGCCTCGCCTCACGCCCCCGCGCCCCCCCCAGGCCTTCTCCCCCCCCCCACCCCCCGGCTCACCGGGGGGGCCGGTGCCGCCGTCTCCGCCGTCCCCCAGCGCCCCCTCGGCCCCACCGCGGCCCGGGCTGGCCGGAGCCTCCGGCCCCTCCGCCCCCTCCGCCGCCATTTCGCCGCGCCGCCAGCCCAGCGCGCATGCGCGGCGCCGGGACCCGGATGGAGGCAGCCAGCGAGGCGGCGGCGGGCCAGAGCGGGGGCGGGGCGGGGCGGAGCAGCGCCGCCTGCCGGGCGGGAGGAGCCCCAGGGACTCGGCGCGCACCATAGAGACGCGGCAGCGGGCTAGAGCGACGTCGGCTTTCTCTTCCAAAGCCATCGAGACACGGCGGGAAGAGAGGCCAGAGCGGCCAGGAGGCTCCGTGACAACCATAGAGACTTCGGCGGGGCGGGGGGGGGAGAGAGACCAGGACAATGGCTGGAACAACCATAGAGACGCTATTGGGAAGACAGACCAGAGCGGTCAACCCGCTCTTGACCAACCACAGGGGAAGGAACCACGGCTCGTTGAGCGACCACAGAGACAGCGCGGCGGGCCTAGAGCGGCCAACCACTGCCTTGCCCGAGGGAAGAGCGCCGAGCTTTACTGCAACCTTTATTCCGCTGTATTTACAATTAAGCTATTACAAATTTATACATTATTTACAAATTAAATAATTCCTCCCGACGCCGACGCCACCCAAAAGGGAAAAGAAAGGGTTTTGGGGTGAAAGGGAACGGTTTGGGGGTCAAAGAGCCGCAGTCCGGTCACCTGCGCGTCTTCGTTCCCTCCCCGCGGTTTCCACCCCAAAACGACGGAAATTTTGAGGAATCCACCAGAAAAAAAAACAAACCCCCCCAAAAACCCTCCCCCCAAACCCCAAAGTCAAACAGAACCGGCCACGGAAATTCATGATTTTGGCTCAAAATATTCAAAACGAAAACCCAAAAGGCTCAAAATAAAAAAAATCAGCTCCCCGACGCGGCTCCCCGACGTTCTCCCATCGCCGCCTCGTTACTGCGGGACCCCTCGTTAAGACGCTCGAGTTTCGGGCAACGCGAGCCGAAAATTTCAGGGCAGGGAGAAGAAAATCGGCCTCGTGACCGAAAATAACCGTTCTCCGCTTCCCCAACCCCCAAAAAATAAATCACCCGCCGCCGGCTCCTCACCCCCCGCCGTCCTCTCGCCGCCGCCGGTTCAAAAGGAAGGTTTCCGCCCCGAAACGCTCCGGTCGCCGCCGTCTCCGAACGCGGTTTTGTTTGTTTTTTTTTTTCCCTGAGAGATTTGGGCTCCTCGAAGCCCTTTTCGGTTCAAAGAGGCACTGAAGAGTCGCGGCGTCCCTGGAGCGGAGAAGAAACGCGGCGGGAAGAGGCGGCGGCGCCGCCGCTCACCGGATTTTTGTTTGTTTGGGTGAAGGCGCCGGCGCGTGCCTCGCCGGCGCGGCGCCCGAGCCATCGCCGACCGCCGGCGAAGGAAACGAGGCGGAAATTTGGCGGTCGGGAGGCGGAAGGTGACCAAAAAAAAACCCCAAACCCAACACCCCCCCCCCCCAAAAAAAAAAACAACCCCCAAACCGACCGTCTCCCGGCGCCGCCAAACCGGTAAAAACCGGTTTGGGCGCGCCGTGGCACCAGGTAGGGACCGGTCGGGGTCAGGCGGAGGATTCGGGGGTTTATTAAGTTGCCGCGCGGTGCCGGAGAGGCGCCGATGGGGGCACCGGGGTTCCCCCGACGGGCTTCGAGGGGGCGGCGGCGGGGCTGTTTCGGTGCGGGAAGCGGCTTTCCCGGGGAGTGCTGGGTTAATACTGTTAACGAGCTCGTTTGCTAACGAGGGGGGGCGGTGGGTG
The DNA here is from genome assembly GCF_965638725.1 of Aptenodytes patagonicus. NCBI lineage: Eukaryota > Metazoa > Chordata > Aves > Sphenisciformes > Spheniscidae > Aptenodytes > Aptenodytes patagonicus. The sequence continues at coordinate 168,936 of NC_134975.1, forward strand.
AAAGCCGGGGCGGGGCGGCGGCGGTGGGGGGGGGGCGCGGCGCCCCGAAATCCCCGGTACCCCGGTAAAGCGGCGGCAACTCGAAGCGGCCGCAGCTCGAGGCGGTTTCGGCCGCGTTGCCGCCGCCGGTGACAACCGGCTCCGCAGCCGGGAGACGACTTTGGGTTCAAACCGGGCGATTTTTGAGCAATTTCAAGCGGCGCCGGCACTCGCTTGATCACCGTCACCGCGATCAAACCCACCCACCCCCCCCCCCCCGTCCTTAATTACCGCCCCGGAACGGGCGCGGTTACCCCGAAACGCGCAACCGCTGGCTCCGAAACACGCACCAGATCCCGGCTCGCTGGAGAGGTAGAGAGAACTGGGGTGAAAACGGGGAAAAACGGGGAAAAACAGGTGAAGAAACGCGGCCGTTTGCCACGGCGCCGCGGGGAAAAAAGGGCCGGCAACGTTTTAGGGGCGTCAACGGGCGTAGCCGGGAACCGGTTTTGGTTCTGGACAGGGGTTTCGGCGGAAAACGGGGGGGGGGGGAAGGCAGAAAAAGGGGCACCGTCCGGCTCGCAGCGTCCGAGGTTCCGGAAACGCCGAGGACGAGGGGTCGGCACCCCCCGACCGGTGCCCGCGGCGCGTCCGCGGCACAACCGGCGGGCGTCAGTGCGAGGCTGCCGGCGGCGACGCCAGTTTCTGTAGCCGGCGGCGGCGAAGCTCCGCCGTGTCGGGTTCGTCCAGCGAGGTCGAGCCTTCCCCGCCCTCCTCTTCCTCCTCTTCCTCCTCGGCGGCGAAGCCTTCGGCGCCCGCCGGCGCGGTGGGATCTGGTAAAGGGGAAAGGCACCAGTTTCGCCTCCGGTAAAACCAGGAAACTCGGTTTTAACCATGAGCCAGGCTCAGGACTGGCGCCCCGGCGGTGTTTTAACGGGGGATTCCGCTCCTAAACCGCAGACACCGGGGCTGCAGGCGGCTGATTGACGGAGGAATTAACGACCGCGGTAATTAGCCGGTGACGGAACAGCTACCATTTAGGCGGTTACAAAAGGGTACGGCGGTGGGTTTGGGGGGCAGCCGGGACCCCCCCAGGTCCCCCGTTTTCCCCCCCACCCCGGCGGCGCCGACGGGTCTCCCCGCCCCGTAGCTCCCCTCACGCACCGGCGGCAGGCGCGGCAGTGGCGGCGGGCGCTGAAGGGCTGCCGGGCGAGCGGAGGGGGGCGGGTTCCTCGGCGGGGGTCTCACGGGCAGAGGGGGGCCGGGGAGCGGCGGGCCGGGGCGACCTGGGGGGGGGGGGGGGGGGGAGAAAACGAAACGATAAATCCGATTTGGGGAGTTTTCAGGCAGGGCGCGGCTTTGCCGTAACCAAATCTTGCCTGCCCGCTCTAGACACCCCCAAAATCCGCCCCCCCCCCCCCCCCTTTTCTTTCCGGCAGCGTTACCCGATGGTGGCCAGGACCGTCAGGTATTGGTTGATCTGCACCATGGCGGCGTCGAGGAGGGTGTGGATGTTCTGCAGACACTGTAACCGCGCTTCCAGGTTTTGCCGATCGTGGCCCTCCATGGCTCGAAGCTCTTCCTCCGTCAAGCCGGCAAAGCCGGCCGGCGGCACCGGCATCGGCGGGAAGCCTGCGGTGAGAAGAGGGGTGAGGGGAGAGCCCCAGGGGGTGAACCCCAAAATCCTTCCCCGTCCCTTGCTTACCGAAGAGGGGCGGCCACGGCATTCCCATCCACGGCGGTGGGAAAGGAAGACCCGGCACCGGCCCCGCTGCCGCGGCTTCCGATCCGGCGTTGGCGGCGTCACCGGGCCTGGCGGCTGCGGCGACAAAAGGGACGTGAGGGTGGGCAGGGGAGGAGGGAGCCTCATTTCGGCAGCGCCGACCCCTCGGATTTCGGGAGAAAACTCACCCGAAGCGGCGCCGGAGCTCGGCGCAGCATTTTCGGCGCCGTTGGGCGGTTGAACGCCAGGAACCGGCGGGAAGGGACCAACCGGCGGCCAGAAGGGAAACATTCCCGGGGGGAAAGGGGGAAGGATTCCCTGGGGAACTGCAGAGGGAGAAGAGGGCGGGTGAGAGCCCCCCAACACCCAAATTTCCTTCACCGCAGCCAGCCGGAAGGCGCCAGGTCACCGGTTTGATGCCGCGTAACCGGGCTTAACCGTGCCAGCAGGAGTTTCCCCGAACACGCGCCGTCACAGGCGGAAATACCACCGGCTCGCGTCGCCACCCGCGGGGACTCGACCTCCCAACCCTGTTCTCCGGCTCTTTGTTCCTCCAGCGCCGCGGTCAACCAACCCGGCAAAGCTCAGCCGGCGCGGTGACGGGTAACCGGCGGCTGGGGGCACCCGTCCCACCGCGGAAGGGCGATATCGGGGCGCAAAGGAGACTCACAGTTGGGGGGCTGGGGAACTTGGGGGGTCTGGGGCGGTGGCGGGGCTTGCTCCGGCGGCTCGGGAGGCGGCTGTGCCGGGAGGGAAGCCCGGAGAACGTCCATGCGGCAGGTGGGACACGTCTGCTGGCGCTGGAACCACGACCGCAGGCAGCTGGAGAGGAGACGGACGCCGTTAATCGCACGGCAACGTCACGGCGGGGGACGAAGACCTCCCCCAAAACACCCCCCACCCGCCGAGCGGGGCCGTGATTTCACCGCCCCCTCACCGAGAACGTCAAAAACGCCGGAGATGCCGAAATCGGGGGGACGGGACGGGACACGGGGAGCGTGGGCCACCCCGGTTCCTCACCCACCTGGTGTGGAAGATGTGGTTGCACGGCAAACGCTTGGCGCCCGTCACCATCTCCTCGCGGCAGATGATGCAGACGTTGTCCATGGCCTGCAGCTCTTCCGGCGTGGCGTCGGGGTAGCTGCGCCGGGGAGGAGAGTCAGGTGGAAAATGCCGGGGCGGGGGAAAAAACCCCACCAAAAAAAACCCCCTTCCCGCCGTTTTAGGGGGGTTTCGAGGGGGGACATGGGAAGGCAGCGGGACTTCTGGGTCCTCCCCACCGCCAGCCGACCCTTCCCCCTCGCCGTTATCCACCGGTTTTTCGGTTAAATTACGGTATTGGGCAAGAGTTTGAGATATCCACGACCCCGTCACCCTACAGGGTCCTTCCGAGCTCTTTCCCGCGCGGCAAACGAGGCGTTTTCCTCAAGTTTGGCGTTTTTGAGGTTGGTTTTTTTTTTTTCTCCAGTGGATCCCACCTCAAAAGCCACCACCGAGGAGACGCCAACGGAGCTCAGAGCGCCCGGGGAGGGGGCGGAAACCGCTTTCACCGTGTTACTCACAGCGTGTTCATGTTGCGGATGGCCCGGCGGGACATGATGGCGTCCGTCACCGCTTTCTTAAACTGCCTGGAACGAGAGACGGGACGGGCGGGATCGAGCCGACGGCGTGCCGGCAGCCGTGGCCGGCGCCGGAGGCCGCGCCGAAGTCAACTCACCTCATCGCCAGGTACATGGGGCGGATGGCGAAGAGCGGGAAGGTGTGGACTTTGATCATGATGGTCATGAAGGCCATGTAGAGGAGGACTTTGATGAAGCCTGAGGGAAAGAAACGCGTCGGGGTCTCGTTCTCGGACGACCAGAGGTGGGTTGAGGTGGGACGGGACCTCCAAGGTCATCTGGTCCAACCATCCGCTCAAGCGGGTCCCCAAGAGCTGCTCGTCCGAGACGGCGACCCAACAGCTTTCGAGCCTCTCCGAAGACGGAGGCGCCACCGACTCGCCGAGCGACCGGTCCCGGTTCCCTCAGCCTCTCCGGTCCCTTCGTCGTCTCGGTGGCCCCTTCGTCGGGACGTTCTCCAGCACGTCCCAGGCTCTCTCGGAGCCGGGGAGGCCAGGAGCGGACTCGGGTCTCCAGGCGCGGTGGCCTCACCGCCCCCCCCCCCGATCACCTCCCTCAACCTGCTGGCAACCCTCCCAGGACGCCGGCGGCCCCTCGTCGTCGCCTCGTGCCCAACCTGGCGGCCGCCAGAACCCCCGCGGTTGAACCGCCGCCCAAGCGTATACTCGCGCCGGGGGTTGCGGGATCTTGGCCCGTCCCTCCGTTAAACCTCGCGAGGTTCTGCCCGGACCGTTTCTCCAGCTGGAAAAGGTCCCTCTGGACGGCGGCGTGACCCCGCGGCGCGTCAGCCAACTCCTCCCGCTTTGGTGTCGCCGGCAAAGCGGCCGAGGGAACGCTCTGCCCTGGCATCCAGCTCGTTAACGAAGACGGATCAGAGCTTCGGGTGCTGCTCGGCACCACCTAAGGCTTCCTGGCTTCGTCGATCGACGGCTAATTGAGCTTCACGACGACGTACCGAGCTTTATCGGGCCCAGATGGGAAAGCCCCCCCTCCCCCCGAACCCCAAAATTGGGTGGGACGAGGAGAAAAAAGGAGGGAAGAGGACAACGTACCCGTGAAGAGCTCCGTGTAGAGCATGTAGACGGCTTTGCTGTCCCACGGGTTCTCGTTCTGCAGGTCGATGGAGTGCAGGACGTACTTGATGAAGATGGTGAGGACCATGGTCATGAGGATGGCGTACTGCGGGGGAGGAAGAGCAGGGTAGGGCGTCGGGAGCCGGCCGAAGAGCCGTTTGTCCGTCCCAGGGACGGACGCGGGAGGTTTGTCCGTCCCCGAGAAGGAACCATCTCCTACCTCGAAGCCGAAGACGAGCTGGACAGAGGCTCCTCGCGTGAGGATGCTGTGGTACGCGTGGTTAACGAAGAGGAAATCCAGGATTCCCAGGAGGAACATCAGGGCTGCGGCGGGGGAAAGAAATCGGGATGAGGGGATAACGAGGAGAGGAGATAACGAGCCTCGAGGCCGGGGGCGGGGGGAGACCCCCGAAAGCTGAAGCTCCGAGGGTGACACCCCAAAACGTATCCCACCGGAAGAGCGGGCCCCTCGAGGGGCATCGGTCCCGGGGGGGCTAAACGGCTCTGCGCTAACGAAGGGCTGAATTAACGCGTCCCGGTAACGAGGCTGTCTCGTTTTGACGCCCCCTCTGCTTCGAGCCACGTCTTGCGTCCTCGCGTCTCACCAAAAAACCCCCCAAATTCCCTCAAAAGATGATTTTTACGTCCCTAAATCCCCCTTCTCCAGAAGCAGGAATATATTTTGCCGTGGATCCGGCCTCGTATTCTTCCCACCCGGCAAAGCCGGAGCTCGTTAAACCCCCAGCAACCCCATCCCGCTCCCTCCGCAGCCCCCGTTAACGCCCCCTCGTTAACGAAACCGCCCTCACAGGGTTTATCGAGCGCCGACGGTCGCACGCTCGGCCGCGTCAGGTCCTTCCCCCCCCCCCCCCGGGTCGTATGCAAACGCGTCGCCAAAATTATCTTTCCTGACCACCAGCTGCCGGCAACGCGCCAAACGGCGAAACGCCCGCGCCGGGCAGGATCCGGCCCAGGGTGCGGAACAACAAGATACTCACAGACGATACGGAAGTGGAAGAGCCAGGAGATGTTGGGGCTCCTTTCCATCTGCAAAAGGGGGGGGAGAAAGGCTCGAGCTTTTCCCAAAAAAGGCTTTTTTGCGCCCGTTTTCTCGCCACCCGGCACTCACAAAGTCCACCCGGTCTTCAGCCAACCAGTGGAAGCACTTGAGGAAGAGGAGGAGAGTGAAGAGGGCGACGAAGCGAGGGCTGAAGTCGTCCCTGAAGACGGTGAAGGCCAGGCAGGTCTCCGTCACGGCGTACCACGACCGTTCGAGTAGGTGCTGCGGGAGAGGGGGAGGCGGTGAGGGGGGCTTCCCCCCAGCCTTCGCCCCCCATTTTTGAACCCAAAACGGTGCCCAAGGTCTCTCGGGGTTCAAAATCCCCCCCCCAAAGCGGAGCCAAAGGCCTCTCGGGGTCCAAAATCCCCCCAAAATGGAACCAAACGCCTCTTGGGGTTCAAACCCCACCCCCAAAACGGAACCAAAGGCCTCTCGGGGTTCAAAATCCCCCCCAAAACAGAACCAAAGGCCTCTTGGGGTTCAAATCCCCCCCAAAATGGAACCAAATGCCTCTTGGGGTTCAAACCCCACCCCCCAAAATGGAACCAAAGGCCTCTTGGGGTCCAAAATCCCCCCAAAGCGGAGCCAAAGGCCTCTCGGGGTCCAAAATTCCCCCCCAAAATGGAACCAAAGGCCTCTTGGGGTTCAAAATCCCCCCCCAAAGTGGAACCAAAGGCTTCTCGGGGTCCAAAATCCCCACCCAAAATGGAACCAAAGACTCTTGGGGTTCAAAATCCCCCCCAAAACGGAACCAAAGGCCTCTCGTGGTTCAACCCCCCCCCCAAATGGCACCAAAGGCGTCTCGGGGTCCAAAATCCCCCAAAACCCCTCCGTATCCGCACGCCCCTGCGGCTTTAACCCCCCCAATAGCACCGATGCCGCCTCCAATGGATCTGCCCGTCCCCGGGCGCCGAATTTAAACCGTTCCCTGCCGTCGCTCACCTCCATCTCCGCTGCCCGCAGCTGCCCGAAAAACACCTTGCCCATAAATTTACCCAGGAGAAAAACCAACACGAAAGCCTGGATGTAGAGAACCTTGCGGGGGAAAAACGGGGAGGGGAAGGAGGTGACGGGGAAGGAGGCGACGGGGAAGGAGCCGCGGCGCAGCCGAAACTCGTTTCAGTGACAACTGGATGCAGGGGAAGGTTTGGCGCAGCGAATTTGGGTCCCAGGGGATGGAAGAGACGGGATCGGGTACCGGGCTCGGCCCCAACCCCGTTTCGGGGCTGCCCGAGGGCTCCGGCGTAGGCAGGGGGAGGCGGCAGCGGCGTCTTCCCCCCCCCCTCCCCGAGCGCCGATCGGCGCTGCGGCAGCTCTCGGCGCAGGCGGCTCGCTCTCCCCAGGGGATCCCCGGTATTTTTGGTGAGCGCCGTTAAACGGAAAACGACCCATTTCCATCACCAAAAGCAGAAGTGAGCTGCGATGAGAGCTCCCGCCCCCCCCACCCCCCCACCCCGTGCCGCCCCACGAAGCTCCCGTGCGAGCCGGGAGGCTCGTTCCCCACCCCGGCCGTGCGGGTTAATTTACCCGCCGCTAATTAATTAACCGGGTACTCACGGCCATGCTGGGGCTGGATTTGGTGAGATAAACCACGGTGGGATAGAACTGGTGCTTCAGGTAATAGGCGTGAGCCACCACCGCCGTCGTCAGCGCCAGGCTCCCCGCCATCACCACCGCCGTGCAGAGCATCTCCCCGGCTCGGCCTGCCAGATTAAAAACCATCCAATCGCACCCAAAACAAAGGGATTTTCGCTGAAACACCCCCCCCCCACCACCGCTTAGCGTAAAATCGGGGATTAAACGGCCGCCCTCCCATCTTCAGGGCGCGGCCAAACCCCTTTTTGGGGTGATTTCTGGGCCCGAGAGGAAAACCAGACCCTAAAACTAACGATGCCGCCAACGAGTTGATATTTTTTTTTTAACCCGCTAAGGATTCCTGCGGGTAACGAGAAACGTGCAGCTTCAAACGGAGCTTTTCTGCCCCAAAAACGCTCCCGGCGGTGCCACCAGCCCGTGTCCTACATACTCGGCGTCACCGGCCGCCGCGTCCCCACGTCCCTTTCTCCCGTGTCCCCAGATGTCAACCTCCTCGGCCCCAACTCTCCCCCAAGTGCCACCTCCTTGTCCCTGTCCCCAGCTCTCCCCGCCTCCTTGTCATCCCCCCCCCACCCCGGCCCTCTCCCTCCCTGCAGCGGGGGCCAGACTCCCCCCCCACCCCGGGTCACAGCACCTCTCTGTCCACCCCCACCCACGTCCCACGTCCCCTCCCCACTCCCAGCCCCTCAGGTGACAGTCAGTCCACCCCCCCAGCTCCCCCCGACACCCCCTGCCCCACTTCGTGCCCCCCCACCCCTCCTCGTGTCCTGTCCCCCCCCAAGTCCCCTGTCCCACCTCACACCACAGACCCCGCGCTCAGCCCCACCGCAGGCCCCAACCCTCCGTGTCCCCCTCACATCCCCCCCCCCCCCCCCCCGGTGTCCCCAACGTCCCCACCTCCGTGTCCCAGCCCTCCAGGTGCCCCCCCCAATCATGTCCCCTGCCCCTCAAGGTGTCCCCCAACGTCCCCCCCCCACGTCCCAGCTCCCCACGCCCTGTCCACCCTCGGGCCCCAACCTTCACGCCCCCCATGGCCCCCGTTCCCCTAAACGTCCCCATGGCCCCCGTTCCCCTCTCACGTCACCTGTGCCCCCCACCCCGTCCCCAAGCGTCCCTCCCCCCCCAAACCCCTGCCCCTCTCAGTACCCCCAATACCCCCGATCTCTCCAAGCCCCCCCTCGCATACCCCCACCCTCCAGGTGCCCCCCCCCCATGTCCCTGATCCCCCCCACGTACCCCCCCCTCATATCCGCGCCCCTCCCCTCACGTCCCCTACTCCACCAGGGGCCCAACGTGTCACCGGGCCCCCCGGGCCCCCCTTTTCGCTCCGGCTCCGCCCCAAGCCCCCCCCCCCGGTGCTCCCCCCTCCCTCAGGCCCCGGTGTCGTCGCTCCCCCCCCCCGCACTCACTCGGATCGAGCCCCGCCGCCGCCGCCGCAGCCCCCCCCCCCCCCGCCTCAGACCGCTCCCCCACCGGAAGCGCCTCAGCGCGCGACACCTCACTTCCGCCCGGGCTGCACCACCCGCTGCCCGGCGGGGGGATCCGGGGGAGGGTGTGTGTGTGTGTGTGTCACTTCCCCGCTGCTCCCCACACACACACACCCCGCTCCCCCATAACGGCTTTTCCCGAGGGAGATGCTGAGGGTCCCCCTTTCCCCGCCTGCCTCCCACGCGCGGCGTGGCGGGGGGGGCCCCCACGAACCCCTCAAACCCGCTGGGATTTCCCCCCCCACACACACGCCCGCACTTGGTACGGTCCGAGCTGCCCCGCAGCCGGCGCTTGGGTGGGCGGGAACGCCAAGGGTCCCGTGTCTCGCTCTCATTGGCCAGTCCCCGCGGCGCTCGGCCAATCAGAAAAAAAAAAACCCGCGGGGCGCCGCTTAATCAGCGGCTGTTGCTAGGGGAGGGCGGCAGGAGGCGATGAGTTGCGCTCGGCCTCAGCCCTCCCCGCTCTCCTCACCGCGCAGCCTTGGCGGGGGGAATAACCCCCCCCGTTCCCCCCTTCTCGGGCTGGCGGGAAGCCCCCAGTCCCCCTCAGCCACCTGGGGAGACCCAAATTGGGCTAGATTTGCCTTTTTCTGCCCCTTTTTCATACCTCACGTCACACTCGATGGGTTTGTGTCCCCTCTGGGCGCTTCACAGCCCTTTTCCCGCCCCTGTTTTCCTCAGAAAACCCCTAAATCCGTCACCCGGCCCCGCGGAGGGGGAACGCACGCCGCGCCTCCACCCCACCCCACCCTTCACACTTCCCCCCCCTCACCGAGCCCAGCCTATCAGCGACGCCTCCTCCGCTGCTTCGCGCCTGTGATTGGATAGCATCGCCCACCGTCCCGCCTTTCCGCCTTTGACAGACAGCGGCGGGTGACGGAGGGGAGAGTGGGAGGCGGCCTCTTCCTTCTCCGCCTTCTGATTGGCTGGCGTCGCGGGCGCACCGCCTATAGAAGACGACGCCCGGCGGAGGGGCGGGGTCGGTTTGGCTCCTCCCTCGCGGTGCGCGCGCGCCCTTGGTCGCGCGCTCTGCTCAGGTGAGAGGAAAAAGGCGGGAAAAGCGGTTGGGCGCAGCGCGGTGTCGTCGTTGCTCCCTGAGGTGATTTCTCCGCCTTCCCCCGTTTCTGAGGGGGAAAAAGGGGGCGCCATGAGGTAAAATTGCTCCCTTCCACCCTGCTTGCTTGAGGGGAGACTGAGCCTTGGTGCCGTGAGGTGAAAACAACTCCGTAAATCCTTTTATTTTCCCCGTTCTCCTTGATTTGTGAGGGAACAGTGGGGCACAGTGCCTGACATCCGTTGTGGTGAGGGAAGAGGGTTTTTAGGGGAGCGTGGAGGGGGGATTTCAAGCTCTGGGGGCTCTGCTGTCCCCGTGTGCTGTGTCCTGATTCTGCTATGGGATCAAAGGAGGGGAGGTGAGTGCAGCCCTCTAAGTGTTCTTCCATTTGCTTGGAAAATCCTCTGAGGAGGGTGAGAGAGGAGATTTATACCCCTCTTACCTCACTGAAGCCAAACTTTGGTGCCCCTGAGCACAAATAAACTGTTTTGAATGGGAGGATGCGCTAGTACGGGAGTAAAAATGCTCTTTTTTATAATTCATGGTGCTTTTTGAGGAAACCACCACAACGTCTTCATGTCCCAAGGAGGTGGCAAGCCGTGCCTTGGCGGCTGGGTGACGGTAATCCTACCGAAGTGCCCTGAAATGAGAAATAAAAAAGGATTTTATTATTTTGTTAGTAGTTTTCAGGGTGGTTGTTGAGCAGCTGCGGGGGTGAGACGCGTCCCTTCTCCCTGTGGTGCCAGGCGGTTGAGGTTGGGTGCTGGGGAGCGGTAATAAAACCTGCAAAACCAAGGTGTCTTTTGACTTTTTATTGAAGATGTGTGCTCTTATTTTTGGGGGAGTAAATCTGTTGTCTTTATTATCCCCTTGACTGAGATAAGAGCTATTCTAGCCCTAAATTGTTTTATTTATTCTTTTTTACCCTTTTCAGCATCTGAGCCTCATAGCAGGTATAAAAAAATAAATCCTTCAAATCTCTCAAAGGCTGGCATTCCCGTGGTTAAGGTATCTCTCATTTTTTAAGCCGGTATCTCTCATTTTTAAGCCGGTATCTCTCATTTTTAAGCCGGTATCTCTCATTTTTAAGCCGGTATCTCTCATTTTTAAGCCGGTATCTCTCATTTTTAAGCCGGTATCTCTCATTTTTAAGCCGGTATCTCTCATTTTTAAGCCGGTATCTCTCATTTTTAAGCCGGTATCTCTCATTTTTAAGCCGGTATCTCTCATTTTTAAGCCGGTATCTCTCATTTTTAAGCCGGTATCTCTCATTTTTAAGCCGGTATCTCTCATTTTTAAGCCGGTATCTCTCATTTTTAAGCCGGTATCTCTCATTTTTAAGCCGGTATCATCTATTTGGGGGCAGCTCAGCCGCTGTTCCCCCATCTCCAACCCCTTAAAAGCAGCTTGGTTTTCTAAGCCAGGAGTACCAGGTTGGCTTTTTTTAAATTAAAAATGGTCCTTTTTTTTTTTCCCCCCCCAACTACAGGTTTAACTTTCCCAGCAGGTGGTTTTTGAGGTATTTCAGGGCTTTTTAAAGAGTATCGCTCGGAGCTGATGGCGAGATTTCGGCTGGATGCTCTCCGCGTCCCTTCCTCCTCCGGCAAGGTACGGAGCGGGCGGCTCTCAAACTCCCTTCTCCCCGTGCGGCTGCTTAAATAATGCAAAAATCGATGAAATATTGGGGGGGGAAATCCCAATTTGATAAATAGAGGGGAGCGAGGGAATTGAGGTGCGAGCGCGGTGTGCTGAGTTGCTGCTTTGAATGGGGGTCGTCCGAGATCAGCGGGGTTTGGTGTGGTGGTTTGGCAGCAGAAGGCAAGATTCAGCACCCTAAATCTTACCAGAAAATATTAATTTAAGAAAAAGCTTAAATTCAAAAGGAAATGTTATATTTTTTTTTCTTGTTGGGAAACCAGACGGCGTCTTATTTCACTCTGTTTTGGGGCTGGAGGAGGGAATTTCTGCACCGTTCCTGTGGCGCAGGGGAATAAGAATGAGTTAAACCGGAGTTTATCGAAATGGGAGGCATTTTTTGTCTTAATACCTATTTTTTTTTTGCCCTAAAACTACTTACTTAAATTAGTAAATAGGTGGAGAAAATCAGGTCAACGTGGTTTCTCCCAACCTGAGGCTTCCCTGGGGATGGAGCCCTCGTTATTCCGCGAAAAGCCCGTAGCAGCTGATTTACATATTGGCCTCAGCCACAATTATTCCTGACTCTTTAAAAAAAAAAAACCCCAAACCTAAAAACCTAAATTTTTTGCAGTCTGAAGAGCTTGGAAGGGGCTGAAAAGGGATCCAGAGCCTTAAAATGGTGGTTTTTGGCACAGGCGTTGGGATGGTCCCAGGAGCCGAGTTGGGGTGCAGGGGGGCTGCCCTGCTTCGTTACTGCTCGCTAACGACCCCGGCCCGATTGGGGCAGTGGTGGGGGTGAAACCGGCGCTGCCCGATGCTCGAAACCGCTGGGGGGGGAAAAAAAAGCGGGTTTTGGGTAAAATGAGCCCTTTAGAAATGACGTTTTGTGGTGGGGTGGGAGATGCCGCTCGGGATTTCGCTTGCGTCCTTCAGCTTGAATGAGGGGTCTGGTTTGGGGCTGGGGGGGGGGATTGGGAGCTTTTTTGGGGGGATTTGGGTGTTTGAACGGTTCACCTGTTTTTTTGGGGGGGATTTGGAGCTTTTTAGTGGAGGTCTGGGGTGCGTGGACAGTTTGGGGGGGCTTTGTGTGGCATTTTGGGGGGGGTCGTTTTTTGAATGGCAGGTCTGTTCTCGGGGGGGACTTTGGGGCGTTTGGGGGGTTAAAGGGTCAGTGTTTTTGGGGGGGCTTGGGGCTTTTGGGGGGGTTGGAGGGTCAGTCTGTTTTTGAGGGGCTTTGGGGTGTTTGGGGGGTTAAAGGGTCAGTGTTTTTGGGGGGGTTGGAGGGTAGGTCTGTTTTTGGGGGGCTTTGGGGCGTTTGGTCTGTTTGGGGGGGCTTGGGGGCACTTGGTCTGGTTTTGGGGGAGGCTTAGGGCTTTTGGGGGGGGTTAAAGGTTTGCTTTGATTTTGGGGGGCTTTGGGGTCTTTGTTTTTTTGGGGGGGCGATTGGGGTGGCTGGTCTGTTTTGGGGGGCTTGGGACTTTGGGGGGGTCAAAGGGTTGGTCTGTTTTTGGGGGGATCTTGAGCCTTTTGGGGGCACTCGGAGCTTTTGGGGGGGAGAGAGACTGAAGGCTCGCTCTGGTTTTGGGGGGGAGGGGGGGGCTTTGGGCCCTTCCCCCACCACCCCCCTCTCCCCCAGGCCAGCCCCCCCACCTCACCAGCCCCCCCGGGCGGTGAGAGACCCCCCCCCAGCGGCACCCGGACTTGGGGGGCTGGCGGGCAGCCCCCCAACCCCGCCAGCACCCCCCGGAGCCTCCACCTGCACCGCCAGGAGCGAGAAGCCTTCTTCAGCCTGCTGGGTAAGAGTTACCGGCCACAAACCCGCTGAAATCCTGTGGAAAACGGGGAAAACCAAATTCCTGGCGTTATTACAAACCCCCAAACCGGGAGGTTTTCCCCCCAAAATTAGTTTTGTGTGTTAACTTTTTTTGCTCTTCTAGAAGACGACGTGGTGCGGGAGTTCCTGTCGACGGACGTCTGCTGCAGGATTTCCGATAAGGTCAGTCCTTCAAAAAAAAAAACCCATGCTTTTTTTTTTTTTTAAGAAAAAAACCACCTTTTTTTGCCTGAATTTAGGGCTTTTTTTCTTTTCATTTTGCCTAAAATCCCATTTTTTTCCCTCGTTTCCCAGTACCTGCTGGCAATGGCGCTGACGTACTTCAAGCGCGCCGGCCTGCCCACCAGCGAGTACACCCGCATCAACCTCTTCACCGCCCTGTACGTACCCCCCCCCCCCCCCGTACCCCGGGGTGACCTCGCTAACGAAGCGCCGGGGTGGGGGGGGCTCTAATGAAGCTGTCTGCTCGCTAACGAAGTGTGCTGGGGTGGGGGGGGCTCTAATGAGGCTGTCCGCTCGCTAACGAAGCACTGGAGTGGGGGGGGGCTCTAATGAAGCTGTCCGCTTGCTAACGAAGTGTGCTGGGGTGGGGGGGGCTCTAATGAGGCTGTCTGCTCGCTAACGAAGCGCTGGGGTGAGGGGGGCTCTAATGAGGCTGTCCGCTCGCTAACGAAGTGCTGGGGTGGGGGGGGCTCTAATGAGGCTGTCCACTTACTAACGAAGCGCTGGGGTGGGGGGGGCTCTAATGAGGCTGTCTGCTCGCTAACGAAGCACTGGGGTGGGGGGGGGGGGTCTAGTGAAGCTGTCCGCTCGCTAATGAAGTGTGTGTGTGTCGGGGGGGGCTCTAATGAAGCTGTCTGCTCACTAACGAAGCGCGCAGGGGTGGGGGGTCTAATGAGGCTGTCTGCTCGCTAACGAAGCGCACGGGGTTGGGGGGGGCTCTAACGATGCTCCCCCAGAGCGCTCGCTAACGGAGCGGGGCTCTAACGATGCCATGAAACCTCCCCGAAGGGGGTTAGACCCCAAACCCCAGCCGTCACGGGGGACCCCCGAGCTGCCTCCTCCTCCTCCCGTTATCCCTGCTTGCCGAATTGCCCCCCCACCCCCAAAACCCCCTGAATTCACCCCATTTCCCACCCCCCCCCACCCCCCCCCCCCCAGGTACCTGGCGAACGACATGGAGGAGGATGAGGAGGAGCGCAAGTACCAGATCTTCCCCTGGGCGCTGGGCCGCCGCTGGCGCCGGCTCTTCCCCCGCTTCCTCCGCCGCCGCGACCGCCTCTGGGCCCGCATGAGTTACCGGGCGGCCGTCAGCCGCCACTGCTGCGAGGAGGTCGGTGCCGCCCCCACCGAAACACACCCCAAAATCCCTTAATCTCACCCCAAAAAAAAAAAACCCCCACCCCAACCCCTTAGTAGACCCTCACCCTCCCCAAAAAAATATCCCCAAAACGTGCTGAGGATCAAAAAAGAAAAGAAATTTGCGGTTTTTACTGCGGGTTTGCCCTCCGCCGCCGCTTTCCCCGCTGGAAAACGTCTGGTTTTTCTAAAAAAAACCCTGCTTTTTATTTTTAAGGTTAATTAGCGGGGGTTTGGGGTCAGGCAGGTCGCACCCCCTGGCGGGAAGGGGGGTGGGGGGGTGGCGGCGGTGGCCCCCCCCAACCTCACCCCGTTGCACCGGCTGCTGCCCGATGCTCGCGCCCGTATTTAACACCAGCTCGGTTGTGGAACCGAGGCGCGGTTTGGCCCCAAAATGGAGGGGTTTGGCCCCAAAATGCAGGTGGGGGGGGTTAAAACCTCAAAATGGGGGGGGTTGGCCCCAAAATGCAGGTGGGGGGGGTTAAAACCTCAAAATGGGGGGGGTTGGCCCCAAAATGCAGGGGGGGTAAAGCCCCAAAATGGGGGAGGTTGGCCTTAAAATGTAGGGGGTGTTAAGCCCCAAAATGGGGGGGTTGGCCCCAAAATGTGGAGGGGGGGTTTAAGCCCCCAAAATGTGGGGGGGTTGGCCCCAAAATGCAGGGGGGGTTAAGCCCCAAAATGGGGGGGTTTAGGCCCCAAAATGCAGGGGGGGGTTGGTCCCAAAATGTGGAGGGTGGGGTTTAAGCCCCAAAATGGGGGGGTTTGGCCCCAAAATGCGGAGGGGGGGTTAAGCCCCAAAATGTGGGGGTTTGGCCCCAAAATGCAGGGGGGTTTAAGCCTCAAAATGGGGTGGTTTAGCCCCAAAATGCGGAGGGTTTAAGCCCCAAAATGCGGGGGGGGTTTGGCCCCAAAATGGGGGGGTTAGCCCCAAAATGGGGACTTTGGCCCCAAAATGCGGGGGGGGGGTTAAGCCCCAAAATGTGGGGGTTCAAGCCCCAAAAATTCAGCACTCCCCCAACGCTTCAGGGGGGTGTTTTAAGCCCCCCCCCCCCCCAAATGCTGGGGTGGGGGGTGTTGGCCCCAAAACCGCGGGGTTCGACCCCAAACCCGTGGGGCGTCTGGTGGTGGTTTTTTTTTTTCCCTGACACCCCCCCCCGGCCCCTCCCGGCAGGTGATGGCGGCGGAGCCCTGGCACTGGGCCTGGCGGCGGGAGAGACCCCCCCACCACAGCGGGGCCGCCCGCCCCTACGGCAGGGACCCCGGGGACCCCGGCCCCCCGCGCCCCCCCACCTGCCTGCGCTGCGCCCGCCCTGCGCCCCCCCGGGGCCGGCTGAGGGGGGGCGACGAGGAGGAGGAGGAGGAGGAGGAAGATGATGCCGCCGCTGCTGCCGTCTGGGCGCGGGACGTCTTCATCCTGCGGCCGCCCTGCCGGCGGCGTGCCCCCCTGCTCCCCCGGTACGCCAAGACCCACTGAACTCACGACGATTGGGCTGAAATCAGCCGAAATTGGGGCCGGGTCACGCCCTGAACGCACTTTTTTCCCACCCCCCCCTCATAGTTTGCTCAAGGCAAAGCCAATATTGGGGTTTTTTGACTCAAAAAAAAAAAATCCACCTTCGCTCGCGGCAGAGCCCAACTGCTCTTTTCTACGGCGCAAACTAGCGACGTTCGGTTATTTTTCCCCGTTTTGTCCCTTTTTCCCCCCTTATTTATAACCCTTGCTGATAAAAATTGCCCAAAATGGCTTGTTTTCCGCCCGTTGCCCGATACCTCTCCCGGTTTTCAGCCCCCAAACTCGCCTCTCGCCCTCCGCGGTGAGGCCGAAGGTGGTGCGGGGTGGGGGGGGCGAGGCTGCGACGCCCCGACCCCTCCCGCCCTCCCCCTTTTC